>NC_056000.1:11555188-11859264 GCF_018446385.1 Zingiber officinale | reverse complement strand
ACATGGCTAGGTCGTGTCAGCGGCTATAAGCTCTGACACGATCGTGCCCAATTGACATGGTAAGGCCGTGTTAGGTGTTGTAAGTCACGTTATTGCTCCACTGCTTGGGTTTCCGCATAGGATCACTTGGTAATCACTAGTGGAGCAAATTACTTCGATTTAATTTGGTTTCCTAGGGTTTTCTTGAGTCTATCTACACACGTGCCACTAAATTGAACTATCATGTGGGCCCCCAAAAAAAGACACTTTAGGTAGGTTTAGTATATTTGTGTTGGTAGACATATATTATGCTAAAAGTAGTTAGCCAAAAGAAAATTACTTTTAGGCCAGATATATGTTTAAGTGTAGCTTACCACTAACTAAGGAACACAATTTTGATTATACAAATCATGCGCTTAATATGTCGGCCCAAAGGAAGACACATTATGTGACTAACTAAGATTTGAGATATACTAGAGAGTACTGCTAACAAATTACATTTTAGTCCAAAGATTAACATTACATATTTGGTATCTTATTAAGAGCCCATTACATGCATATTTTATATTGCATACACTTATGTTAAATAACCTATGTTCTTGGCTTAGTAAGCTTATAATGTTGTCTCTCTTCTAATTCAATGCAATCAGTAACTGCCAAGATTAACATCCCCACACTAACGATCAAATTTTACGAAATGGAAAGAGTATGTAATCATAGTTTTGGGTTGCATGATCTTACACTATGCATTGAGATATGATCGCCCACACTCCTGACTAGTGCCAACACTGTATAGCAGAGGGTTGAATTTGAAAAGTGGAAGCGATCAAACTGCATGAGTCTAAGTATCATGAGGCTTTCAATTCCAGCACCAATTAAGGGCTCAATAACTGAAGAGGAAAATACTAGAAGTTTCCTAAACCAATTGGCAGATCGATTTGCATCAAACGAAAAGGTCGAGACTACCACACTCCTTTCAAAGTTAATATCCATGCGGTATAATGACAAAGGAAACGTAAGGGAGTACATTATGGAGATGTCTAATATCGTCACAAGTCTAAATGCACTAAAACTCAAAATGTCTGAAAGTATGTTAGTACCTTTTGTCTTGTTGTCTTTGCCTGTATAGTTCACTCCTTTTAAGATCTCATATAATATTCAAAAAAAAAAAAAAGTGGACATTGAACATGTAAGAGTGCTCACTTAGCATCTTGTTCTCAAGTTCGAGCAAGAAGCTCAAGAGGATCAACAATAAGGATAAAGGTAAACAAACTGTAGCTTCTGGAGTTATGACCCTAAGGAGCATAAGAAACAAGAATCCACTTGTTTCTTCTATAAGAAGAAAAGTCATATGAAGAAAGACTGCCCCAAATATGTAGCATGTTAAAAAAGATAAACTTCTAAACTTTGTTAGTTAGAAAGTTAATTTAGCTATAGTACCCACTAACACTTGGTGGATAGATATCAGTGCTACTACTCACATAAGTATCACTATGTAGGGTTTTAGTCGTCTTCCGCTTGATGGTGAAAGATACATTTATACAGAGAATCGAAATAAGGCTAAAGTAGAGTTCATAAGTGTCTTTAGGCTTTATTTAGGAACTAATGATTTGGAAAATACATTCATTGTACCATTTTTTTAGATGGAATTTAATTTCAATTTCTTATTTGGACAAATCAAATTATTCTTGTTCATTTGGAAATGAAATTTTCATTATTTTCTTTAATTTAATATTGGTTGGTAATGATTCCTTGATTGATAAACTGTATAAATTGAACACTTTAACTTCTATAGTTGACAACGAAATTATGCATAGTATAGATGCGAAATGCAAATTGACTGATGAGAATTTTTCTAGTTTGTGACATAGGCGTTTATGATATATATCCAAACAACGCCTAGTTTGTGTCACGGGTCGTGTGGTGCCCATGCCTTGCTTAAAAAAGGGATTTTTCTTCCCTTTTCACTCATCTTTGGCTTGGGGCTCTTCCCCATTGCTTGGGGAAGGGTTCTCCCCTTTCGGGAGGCCCTAGATCTCCTTCATCTTCGTCGATTTGTCCTCCTCCGAAGCAAGGGAGCGCTTCCAAGGACGCTATGCCTCAAAGATAAGCATTCTCTTCTCTCTATCTCCATGTATTGAGTCATGGTTTGCTTTACTTATCGTCTCTTGGTTGTAAATTCCCTTGCAATGGAGTAAATCTCTAGATCTAGGATGTAGGAAGTAGTTGTGATGTGTTGTGATGTATGAACTATGTATTTGGACATTTTCCTATGTAGTGAAGTGTTTATATCATCATCTATATGTGTTGTGCCTTGTATGTGTTTGACGAAATGTGTGTGAGGTCAATCCATGTAGATGCAGGGTTTAGATCACCGAGTAGAGGAAGAGCTTTGGATTGTAAGACCATAGGACCTTGTGACAGAAGGTATCCCTTACTTTCTACGATATTTCGTTGAAACAGGGATCAATTCTTGTTAGGAAGATTAATTAGAGTTTAGAGGGTTCTCCCAAATTAATGTTAGGAAGTGATCTGTGTAATCTAGGAACGTAGACCATAGACCCTTGTGTGAGAAGGATGTTCCCTATAATCGGACTTCCTAAATTACCTCTTCTACTTAATTGCATTAATCTACCGCTTGGAAGTGATCTATGTAATCTAGGAATGTGGATCGTGGGCCCTGGTGACAGAAGGATGTTCCCTATAATCGGACTTCCTAAATTACCTCTTCTACTTAATAACGTTAGAACTTGGTTAAACTCTTCTGTGCAATCTTCGCGGGATTGTACCGGACTCTAGTTAGAACTCCTACACGAGTGTAAGCATGGAGTTAAGGAGATGAATAATGCATAGGGACATTAACCAGCATCGCAACGAAACCCAAATCCTAGTATCTATCCCCCCTTCATTCACTTGCGCTCTTTACTCTCTCTCTTTTTTCTCTTTCTCGCTAAAGTTTGTGAACCATTTTAGATTGTCTAGATAATTCGCTGTGCAAAGTTAAATAGTACTTAATCAACAGTCCCTGTGAAATCGATAAGCTTTTGTATTACTGACGACGTAACCGTGCACTTGCGGTGACATAACAGTGATACAATATTTATAAAAAACTAAAGATCACATTCTCACGTATTGGAGATCTAGTCACCTTCAGACTCTAATTTTGCTGGATGCTTTATAGCAGGAGGTCCACTTTGGACTATATTTTCATACTTGTTGGAGGGGGTTATATCATGGAAAAGTATTAGGTAGATGCTAGTAGCCACTTCTAATATGGAGGTATAACTAATAGCATGTTACGAAACATCCCATCATGGGATTTAGTTGTGAAACTTTATCATTACTAGACTACTGAGAATCAATGTGATAATAAAGCTGCAGAACTTTATGCCAAGAGCAACTGCAGTTCGTCGAAGTCCAAACACATCAACATCAAGTTTCTAGCAATCAATGAAAGAGTTCAGGTGATGATAGAGCACGTTAGCACAAATTTCATATTGGCAGATGCACTCACTAAAGCTTAGTGCCCAAAGTGTTTCATACGTATGTTGTAGATATGTGGGTCCTTCTTATGGAAGAAATATCCATCTAGTAGGAGTCTGTATTTATTATGTTGCTTTATAATTGCTAATAAAGACAAACATTTTATTTTGTTTATTGTATGTATTTTAAGCTCAAAACATTCCTAGGTATTTTATTTGTTTGACACTCTGAAATAAAATTTTCATGATTTACTACTGTTGTTTAGAATATGGTGTTGATAAATGTGATATAGATCCACATAAACACAAAAAGTAAGCAGTTAGATAAAACCCAAATGAGAACCATGCAGTACTAAGGATAAGCAGAGAAAAAAATACCATATGATGGCTCATGTACAAGAATTGAGACCAGTTTTGATCAAAAGAACATGGAATCATTGCCTAAAAGATAGGAATACCTTGTTTGCATCCTTTTCGTACACTGAATAAAACAAATCAAGTAATCTCTTTCTTGTGAAAGATTTTATTTCACCCATCATTCCAAAGTCATAATAGATAAGTGACACATCCTTGTCAATAGCAAGATTGCCTGGATGGGGATCCGCATGAAAGAAACCCGTCTTTAAAATCTGAGTTTGAAAAATATGTAACATATTAATAGAAGAAATAACTGTATAATTGTTCAACTGGATATCAAGCCATACAGATTTCAAATGGAATCCAAAATAATATGACTAAATGTTTTATGGCAAGTATAAGATATGTAGCTGTCATTTTAAAATCAGACGGACTTCCTACTTATGCGCTAAATCCATAATCTTTATATTTACAGTGACTGAGATACAAATTCTGAAACAAAAACAGGCATTCCAAATATGTGAAAAGAATAACCCAAAAAAATTACAGAAGAACTGTATTTAGCATTGTGACCTCAAATGACAAGGGTAGTTTTAGTTACCAAATGCAAACAATTGATAAAACTGCACAAGAATAATAGCTGAAAAATTCAATAAACCCTTTTACCTGAATCAAGTATGATTCTATTGCACGGGAAGCTATGATGGATCGGCTGTAGCCTCTTGCATCTATCTGTTCCAAGTTATTTATTTTTGTGCCTGCTCAAGATGTAGCATTGAATGTCATATGTTCTATGTACAACAAAGATTCCTTAGTGAATTGCAAAATTGTATGCTATACTTTCATAGCAATGTCAATCTCAAACATGAAAGAGTAATCTATAACAGTCACTACAAGCATCATACCAAGAAAAACATACCAGGAACATACTCCATGGTCAGAACTTTCATAGTGGTGTAATCCCAACGGATAAGCTACAAATTCAACAATACTCTAGGTCAGTTGAAACAATAATCTATTTAAAACTTCTCGGACTAAATGTAAAAAGTTCAGTAGTGAAAGAACCATACAGGTACTCTGACCCACTTTATGTTTCTAAAATCCCGACAAAATCTGTCAGCATTCTTTCCTTCATTGATATAGTCAATTTCTTGGTATAATATCCTGAAGTTTAATATTGCAAACCTAGATTAGTCGAGGTATTAGAAGACAAGCATAAGTGAAACTATTTAACCACAGAGGAGAAAATAACTGGAAAGGACAAAAGCATCCAAAGGTCACAGCTTCACTAGTCCATGGAGTTTTGGCAAACCAGGGGACACAATTAAGGATATAGGCGACTTTACGGTTTGATTATAAAAAAAAAATCCAAATATGTAATTCTTATTTCTGATGAAAAAATACCACCTTTCTAGTCGTGGGATGGCCCAACTGAAACACTAAGCAAAGTGATACAAGAATTTAGAAGAAAAAAACCAGCCACTTAAATCAAAAAACAAAAAACAAAAACTTTCACATATTGTTGATAATTTCAAAGTATTATATATGTGCAATATTAATTTAGAAATAAATAATAGATTAAGTCAAGAACAACTGTATGAAAAGAGATTTTGAAAAGATAAAAGTCATAAAAACAAAGATTATCAGAACAATTTTCATCACAAGTGCAATTCGTTCTATAATTGTCCAAATTCTATTGACCTGAGAGTGTCCCCTTTTTCATCAATATACTAGGCTTATCTGCACAACATGTAAAATAGGTGACACTTTTCTAAAAATAATCATGACTAAGGACTTCATTGACTGACTAATCTAGTGTTTAAAGCTTATCAAGCCACTGTATGACCCTTTGTTATTTCAGTCACATCCTGACATAATTAAGTAACCCCTTTTTCTATGAACTAAAAACATTAGTCTAGAATGAATCCCTTGTCAGTGGAATGAGGGTACGTAAATGCTCCACTATCCATGGTTATCCTTGAGCTATTTGATCCAGTCATCAAGTTTTGCATGTTTTGAACACAATAGGATGACATGATCGTGGATGATCCCCATCTAACCATCACTTGATAGGCTCGAATCACTTGGCTACCATGTTTAGGCCCAACTCAATGTCAGTAGTTGCATATAGGCCTTATAAACAAACACAATCAACCAGACACCTGAAATGTCACACTAAACAAGGTATCCAACTGTTGATCCCATTTCATGCTTCACTGTAATATATCCATTACAATGTATTCCTCTTTTAAAAAATAAAGAAAAAGAAACCTCAATTAGGATGGAATGTCAAATTGCACAAGTTTGCTTGGGTAGCAATGGTATCTAGAGCATATGATGAATTGAGTAGGACATTGCAGTTTCTTGCCTTCTTGTTTATTGGAAAATAGATTGGAAAAGGTTTTCCTTCTTTTTTATTGTCATAAAAATAAAATAAAAAAGTTTTCTTTCTTCAAAAGGTGGATAAGTATCACAAAAAGGAAATGGTTAGTCTCTGTGTCCTCCAAATGCTATATGCAATTATGCATGACGAGAACAGTATGTTTCCCATTACAAATGGCAATGAAAAATATCATTATGAAATTGATTGAAGCCAATGGAGGGAAATGTTTCCCAATTTAATTGCTTACTTTGCACATTCATCATATATACCAATCCAATCCCTTGTAGGACCTCCAAACGTCTCACTTCTTTGAAAATATTCAGCAACCAGCTTCAAGTTTCCTGACAAGAAATCATAGCTTTTCATCATTCATATGGCATTTTCAAACTCAACTGCACCCATATGAGATCAACAACATTGTGCACATTTATCCTGGCATAAAAATGATGTCCCTACAAAAAGGATGAAGGATCAAGTTCACATCAAATTTCCTCAACGTTAAAGTGATATTATGGAAAAGTATAAAGAAAATTAGCTATCATGATTCACATACTTCAAGTCATAGGCAATGCACTTAGCTTAAGACTATTCCTTCAAGGAACTATTTAGTTGCTTTAAGATCAGGTAATGTGAAAAATTTTAGTGTGAGAATAGAACCTTCCCTTTGAGAAATGACTGAAGAGGGTAAGTTATTTCTTTCAGGCTTCATAAAATTCCATAACATAACAATAACAGTTTTGCATGGATGTAAAGAAATATGCAAAACAACTGAAGCACTGGAACAATAACTGTAAAACTTCAGTTGCCTACATCAAGAAACAAATGAAAATAGGATCTACTACAAATATAACTAAAACAAGAAGGTTGACATCGGAAAGATATCTTGCATAAGTTAGCATGATCTTGCATTCAATTATGGCTATTATACAACAGGCAGCATACTTAGATCAATGTCGAAAAGTTTCTTTAGCCCCGGCCTCTGAATTTTCACAACAACTTGCTCACCACTATGAAGGATAGCTCGATGCACCTAGATGATTAAAGTACATAAGAGATATGAGGATCTTCAGTTTACACATTCTAAATAACCACCAAAAAACAACAACCCACATAGAGTAAGCATGATCCATGAGATTGTATACACAAAAACATAGAATGTCAATTTCAGCATCCTCAATAAATAGGGAACAAAGCTAACAAATGAAACTTAGATGGCAATGTCAATAACTTCAAATATAAAGGTTTAAGGTTGGTGCCACTGTGCCAGTAAAATCATGAAGAGATAAGAATCAACAAAAATATGAATCAATAAGAAAATTAACAAAAACAATGAACAGTGTTAATTAAGCAGAAATACAAAACCTCTGCCTATTATTTCTCTGAAGAATTTGAGTTTATATGAAGTGAGAGAAAAAAAAGGCATAATGTAAGACTACGTTTTGGAATATGCAAACAAATAAGAAAAAGAAAAACAAGATGGATATATTGAATCTTTGAAGTTTGAAGTTTGAACTGCTACTCTGGAGTTTTTATGAGTTACAAACCATTAATAAGACCCAATAATAGAATTCAATGTAAAAAGTAACCAAAATATAATAAACACCTGACCGAGACTAGCAGCGGCAATTGGGCGGTCTTCAAATTCCTTAAATAATACTTCGATTGGGCAACCCAATTCACTCTGCACAAATGCTTTTGCTTTTTCATGTGAAAATGCAGGTACTCTATCCTGTGTGAAAAGAAATCAACATTCAAGGTCAGACCTAGAAGAATAAAGCTGTGTAAAGAATTTTAGTCTTTCTGACAAGAGAAGACACATCAAAAGAAACAATGTCCATTTTGCTTGAAACTCACAAGAACTGAGCTATCAAATAAAAAAGTTCAACTCCATGATCTTTCCGAAAAGGATTTGGACATTGGTTACATGCCAAAAGAAGAAAGATATATAAAAAAAAAAAAAATTTAAAAACTAGTAATAAATCAAGGGAACAAAAGCTAAAGTTTGCTAAAAAAATACTAATGAATAATAAAATGTGTAGAACTTTCATGATAAGTTCACAAAGATATGCAACAACTCTTACAGTAATGTACATGCGGTAATACGACCAATATTTCATGTGATTTTACAAAGCATAAAAAAGGAAAGTCAGCAGCCACAAACAGCTAGAAGGGTTTCACCAAAAACTAAGAAACTAATTAAACTCAATACCTGTAACTTAGCAAGTTCATCTACAAACTCTCTTGGGAATAAATCGGATCTTGTTGAAGATAACTGTCCTAGTTTTATAAAAGTTGGACCAAGTTGAAGAACTTGTTCTCTCAACCATGAAGCAGTCTTTTTCCTTCTTAGTTTCTGTACAATCAAATTAAGTTTAACTCAAATGAATACACACATACAGAATTTAAAATTTTCAACAGAAAAATTCAATCAATAAGAAAATTCAAAGCAGACAACTATGCCTTATCCTCAACAAGGAAAAGATACCGGGGGGAGCGAGAGTTGTACAATTGACTAAATTGGCTTTTAGAGTGGTGTGATAGTTAATTTTTAAACAACTAATAGAATGTAGACAAGCACGGATTATGTTTTGTTTTAAGGAATATAAGAATTTTTCCTATGATGACTTGTGGATAAGAACCAAAACAAGCTTTGAAGAACCAGAAGCAAACAAGAAACTGATATGGTCTTTTGCAAAGGAAGGTTTATCAAAGTAATTGCACTTGGATTATAAAAATTAACATCAACTCAAGTTAGTAGGAACTTACCTGCTTTTCCTCCGTAAATCCCTCAAAGTATGCCCATTTTTCATTGTCAAAGAGAACCCGCAATCGGAAGGAAACAACAAAGGACCAGATGTCAATAGTCCTTTGCAAAGAGTTGTAGTTTTCCTTGGCCCAGCTAAAACCCTCATCTGAAGGTAAAACTTTTAGCTCATCTGTATCAGGGATCACTTTTGGATCTTTCTTTTCAGTTTTACTAAGAGTTGCCGTACTATTCCTCTTAATCAGACTAACACCATTAACCATCACATTTGAATTATGCATTGACAATGATTTTTGACGAGAAGAGTCCTTATGTGTCACCAAATTCTTAGTTGAAACCATTTTGGTTTCCCTTCTGTTAGTGTTGGAGACCATTTTAGTCGGCCTTCCATTAGTTCCAAACTTATCAGCTTGTTCCTGTTGCACTTTTGCTAAGACCCGTGGAAGTTTCTTTGTTGCTGAGGATTCATTTATTGTTGTTGTGAACTTGGCAAATTTCAAATTGGAAATTGATCCTGAAAAACTGAGATCTCCCAAGCATCGTCCTTGATTTATGGATTCTAATTGTCGTTGATAACACCTACAGGAAGCCAGAACAGCTGCCATTGAAGAACAAGATCGCTAAAAGACTCCTGCACCCAAATCAAAATTGAACTTAGTGGGCATGATTCAACTTCTGCAGTTATCATTCTGACAAATACAACATGAAAGTTAGGTCAGATGGTGATAAAAAAAAAATAACCAGCACCAAAGTGGGTGATGCTAGCACCACCTTGGTGCTGGTTTCTACCAAACAACACCATCTTGCATGAAATCAAAAGAAAAAGAAGAGAGTTGTTGCATGCAAATGAGAGAGATTAAAAAAAAAATGAATTTTAGCTGCGTCAAATTGCACATCTCGGATGCTGCCCACCGCCCCTCACATAAATGTGTGCCGCCCATCACCTTGGTGCTGATTTCTACAAACCAGCACCACTTTGTGCTGGTTTACGACCCAAGTATTGATTTCTACAAACCGACATCACTTGTTGCTGGTTCTGGTCTTTAAAGACCAGCACGTTGGAGCTGGTCTTTAAAGAACAGCTCCAACATTGGACCTGGTTTGTAAAGACCAGCATCACCTTGGTGTTGGTTTCTGGTGCTGATTTTTACAACCCAAGACGAAGGCGGATGGTCCTGGTTTGGTGGTGTCAACGTGCTGGTTTGTACAAACTAGCACCACCAAACCAGGTAGATGGTGCCAACACCGCCTTGGTGCACAAGGTGGTGCTCGTTTGTGCAAACCAGCACCAAGGTGGATGGTGCCAGCACCGCCTCGGTGCAATCAAAGAAAAGAGAAGAGAGTTAGTTGTATGCACACCAAATTGAGCATCAAAAACCACACTCCTTCCCTAAAACCATAACATGTATAAAGCCAGACACCAGGCAAATCCGCCAGCAATCTGTTTCAATGCGGAATCGTAACATGTATAACAATAAAATTTAAAAAAAAAAGAGAGAGAGAGAGAAAGAATCTTCACAAATTCCACGGCCCCCCAAATTAGTAATTAAAAAAAATGGATGACGGAGACCAGAGGAGAGGGCGAAACACCTGGAGATCTTCAGGGCCTAATCGCCTCGGAGGTCGCCAGAGACAGGAGTACAGGCAAGACAAGCGTCTGAGAGCGGCAGTGGAGATCCGTATGCAAGGCGCAAGCGAAAGGAAATGAAGCGATTGGATCATGGGTGGGTTTGGGCGGATTCTGCTACCGGACAAAACAAAGTGAGGCTTAACTGCCGCCGCGCGATGACGCTGCGTGCCTCAACTTGCTCCAGGCAAAATGTTCGACATTTAAATCTTTGGCATGAAAATTTCCCAGATTTTTTTAATGTTTTTTATTAAAAAATGTTGTCATAAATATATTTTTCTACAAAATATCACTTATAACAAAATCATTTCTATAATGTGTAATTAATTGTACTTATATATAGGTTAACCAATGTAACCAATACAAACTTATTAAGTTTGCATTTACCATGTCCATTTTAACTGCTAGACACATAACACAGATTTGATAATTTTAATAACATATTTTTGCATGCATTAAATCATTAACGTTTACATGTAAAAATTACTTACTTCGTTGACAATTATAATATAAACATTTGTTAGTAGGGGTGTAAATGAATTAAGCTATTTGTGAGTTATTCGAAACTCGATTCGATAAAAATTCATTTGAGTTTGTTTAATGAGACTCGTTAAAATAAACAAACCAAACTCAAACTTCACAATACTCGACTTGTTAACTCGTGAATACGTTCGTTAAGCTCATGAATCAACTTTTAAATTAAAAAAATAATAATTTTAATATTAAATTTATAAATTTTACACTTAACTTATAAAAAAATATAAACAAATATATTAAATGTATTTATTAAAATAAAATTATAAATTTTAATAAGAATATTATAATTTTTTCTAAATATATAATTTAATTTTTAATAAATATTTAAATTTATAATTTATATTTATTAAACTCGTTTAAACTCGATAAAAACTCGAATAAACTCATGAGCCATAAATATATTCGTTAAATAAAACTCGAGCTCGACTCGATTATAAACAAGCCAAACTTAAACATTCAAGAATTCAACTCGGCTCAACTCGATTACATCCCTATTTGTTAGGTATTATTGTATCTTTTTAATTCATAAATATTTTAATTGGAACGAAATATAAATGAATATTTATCAGCATGTCAACACTATAAAACGACTTTCAAATAAATATTCAAGGGGATCGTCGCCCCTAGAGACTGTAAAATCTTAATTCAGAATATTTGAAGAAATCCAAGTTCTGAACAAGGAAAAGAAATCAATAACTTCGACTAGCAACTCTCGACAAGACAACTAACACCGGTACAGAATCAGAAACAAGAACAAATTTCACAGGTTAATCCGAGCTCAAGCTGCATTTTCCTTCTTAAGTTTGGCCAATTCTTGCCTTATGGCACGTCCTCTCTGGAGAAATATTAAAGACTCATCAGCACAATGAATAAACAAAGATTATGGTAAACTAAAAGGCAAGAAATCAAAAGTATATAGCATTTAAATACACGTAATATCTACCTTAATCTTGGCCACCATGACCTTGAACCTGTCAAAGTCATTTAGGGCAGCTCTGCTCTTCTGCACAATAAGCTTCCTGCCCCATGAGCTGTTTTCCCACTTGTTCTTAACATCTGCAGCAGCATGTTTATCACTTAAACCTAATAATTACATGCTACGTTGTTAGATTACATTAAACAGGGATATTGAGTATATGGTACCAGCAGCCTCCATAGCTTGAATGAGGGTCTTCTTCTTAGGGACTCGTGGTATGTCAATCTTTATATCAGTAAGAGAGAGCCTTTTGAAGTTAATTTGGCCACGAATCATATCAGGAGCATCAACCAAAGCCTAAACTTGCGGCAGAATCAAGGCGAGACACAGATCATTAATACAATACTTCAGATTCTCAAAACCAGCGAAAGAAAAAAAAATTATACCCAATTATGGATAATCTCACATCATACTATTTAAGATGAACATTTAGATTGGCATATAGACACGGGTGCCAATGGCTCATCAAAATTCCACGTGGTATTTGCAAATTTTAAAAAGGAAAAAAAACTAGCTAGTTGTGCCCAAAAATATATTTTCTACAACCCAACAAGTAGTATGGAAGTGATATCCTTCAGATCAAATGGTTAAGAAAAATCAAAGAATGTTCACAATTCTAAGGTTGACGTTACATGGAATACTAGTAAACCACAAGCGGTGCTCATATAGCTAAAACAGAAATCAATTGGAAATTTGGAGACAAGTGATATTTTGGCAAGAACTTCAGGATAAATTTGATACAATAAATGTTTTTATCATCCTTATATCACAAATCCTGCACACCCATTCAGTGCACCCCGAGTGTGCACCGAACGAGTGTGCAGGCTAAATGATGGACGCAAGCTACCACTTAAATGAGGGCTGTTTAACTAGGCCCTTGGCAAAAACTTCCAACGTTGTTATAAACTTAGTGGTCGGCACCTTCAAATTAGGCATTTCATTTTAATACTCTACCACTGAGTTCGTAAAACGATAGAGAAATGTCACGATATAGTTGTTTATTATTGATTAATGTCTCAGAAAAGGAATAATTTAGAACACTATCAGAAAGTTAATATACCACTTTGTCAATAGTTGAGTAACAAAAACTAGTCGAAAGATGGATTTTTGAAACGAGTACATACACGTACTAACTCATAAGTTGATCTGCGCAATTTAATCATGCCAAAAATTGAGGCTTTGGAAATCAGGAAATGCCACGTACCCTGTTCTGGTCGATAACGTCGACGATGACGACGAGCCTTCCATATTCCTTCCCATAGTTCACGAGGGCAACCCTGCCGATCTCCACATATCGCTTGAACGGCTACAAGAAAATCCATAGAAGATATACAAACTCACTCGAGAACACAAAGACGTCTTGGATTCGTACGGGATACGAAATTAGATACAGAAATCGAAAGGAACAAGTAGAAGAAAAGAAGAAGAAAAAAAGTTTACCATATTGGGATCACTGAAGAAGAAGGAATCGCGCCGCAGGTGAGAGGAGTGAGCATGCGTCAAGAGAAGAATCAAAGGCTTTATACAAGCCGTCCGATCTAGGGCTTGCCTTCATCCGCTCGTAATCACATTATTGCGTAATTGCGTTCGATGCCATGCCTCGACCGGACCCGTTAATTATGTCAATCCGAACCAGAGTAAAATTTACATTAAAAAAAACTCTAAAAATATAGTTAGGATATTAAATGTGAACAATTTATAGTGATTAATTTCAATTCGAGATATAAACAGAGACAATATAATTTTTAAAAAGAGCATAGAGAGAGAGAGAGTCACGGGCCATCGGCCCACCACGAATGACCATGTTTGCTTTTTGTGGTATACTGGTATTGTATGTTGAACAAGCTGGGCATGTGCGATAGTTGTGCTGATTTTGAAGCAGCCAAACATTACTAAGTTTCATGTCGTTGAAAACAAAAGGCTGGTGATCAATGCGGGAAAAAGGTTTATTTAGACAGGCGCTCACACTCTTCAACATGTCGTTATCAAGGCAGGGGATTCGCAGAGCTGAGCCAGTTCTTACATGAAACTCTGTATTTAAGTTCCAGTTCATGTAGATCGTTTGACACGCTGCGGTTTCTAAAATTTTGTCTATAATTCGGTGGCTCGTAGATAGATCAAATCTTCTCGTGGTGATTTCTCTGAGTAGTAGTGAATAACATGAAAAATTGAGTTTTACATGCACGAAGACAACTCACCCAAGCACTCCCTCGAAAGTCGAAAATGGTCGGTCTTTCTCGAAGGCTTCCATCCTTGTTGCTTCGTTAGCCAGTAAGTCTGCTTTGACGTCATTCTATCTCTCAATTTTTCAGAAAGCAACTTTCTACTGCTCCCCCCAATATCTGTTCTTGAACTTATCCTGCTTGCTCCTTTTCCACGTGCCATATGGTCTGTTCCTTCTCTTCATAATGCGACGCTAGCTTCCCAACTCAGTGCGAATGACAATTGAGCGGATACTTAAGAATTGGGCAACCTCCATCTCATTTGGTTCCTGCCTTTTCACAAAGAAGGAAATAGAATTTTCTTCCACTGTCATAGTCATCTTGATCAAACCACAGGTGAGAGTTATGCTTGTCCCATTCTCAACTTATTTTGGACAAGTAATACTGTTTGAAACCATGCCAGATCATATCCACCGACTCGGCCAATTTTAAAATAAACAAATATAATAATGTTCGATGGAGATAATAATTAAATAATTTAGCGTGGGTTGGTGGAAACAATTATTGATAACTAATGGATTCAATTAAAAAGGACAGATATAAAAACTATATATACCACTGATCAAGTATCAATTTTATCGTCATGTGATTGCCACGTGACGCTAAATATCTTGTGTGCCAATGTATATTTAAGTTTATAAGGGGTTTTTTTCAAATAGATACGTGTTCATTTTAACGAAGTTGAGGCCAGTAGGCTTGAGGAAGACAAGGCAACAACGCTTGACGCAAAGGGGAGAGAAGAAAACATGCACAAGGTTAATGTTGACGGTGATTTCGATGTGATGGCATGATATGCAAGCTGAAAGATCTACAGCAACGGCGGCAGCAGATGAAGGGCATGCGCCTTTACGAAACAGACCTTAATACGTATCACATTAAGTCGTAAATTGTTAATTAAGACTGAAAGTTTGGCTGGGAAATAAAAACAGGCCAAGCAATCAAGAAATCAGCTAGCGTGACATATTTGCCAAATTAATTTTGGCATCAAACAAGATCGATACAGCAGGGATGACCCAACAACCACTCCATTATTGTCACTAAACTGATTTATTACCTCCCAGCACAGCAACAAGCCAACCAACGAGTTAGACCGCGGCTGGTTCATTCCGGTCCGGTTTATGATCCATGCGTATATGTAAATACAATGGCCGCATGGCGGCTGAGGTTCGAATTATATTACAAATATCTTGGAGACCGACTGATTAACGTTTTAAGTATTTTTCCTTTTACTAATTAATCACGCTGCCTGTTTGCCGACACTCTCGAATACCTAGCCTAAGTTTGCTGTTATAATATATATCTTAAATAAATAAATAAATAAATAAAACTTCTAATGCTTATAGTTCCATTAGGTGGAACGTCATAGCCAATATCCCCTGACATCTTAACCTCACCAATGATTTTTCTAACCCATTTGGATGCTTGAGTACACACATGGCTCAATTATTGAGCATCACTTAAGCCTAATAACAAAAATAGTATTGGTGTATTTATGATAATTTCAAACTCTTGTTGTAAAAAACATTTTGATATTCAACTAATTAACTCATTCGAGTTAAATATAAAATAAAGTAAATAGCTAACTAATGATATTTCAAAAATAATATTATTAATTTTGTGAACTTTTGAATGAAGGATTAAATTATATTTTAGTATTAAATTTTAATGAAATACCAAAACTATGAATATTTTTTCTTATTCATAAAATATTAAAGTTTATATGTTATTATTCTTAATTAGTTAACGTTTAATTTTATATTATTTACTATTATTTAAAAATTTAAGTAATGGCAGTTCTCGTAAATAATAACAAAGCCCAAGGGCTTGGTTGTTTCGTGCCAGCGCTATCTCAACTACTTAGCCCTTGTCGCCGGCTCCCCACTCAGTGCCCCAAACTCAGTGCCCCTTCTCTTCCTCGCCAGCGACGGTGAAGAAGCGGCATTCACAATGCGGAGATCCCTCCCCACTCTCCTCGCCGTTGCCGTCGTGTTGATTTTGGTGGTCGGCGAGGCTCCGTTGGCACGCGGCTACAACATCACCAAGATCCTAGCAGCTCACCCAGAGTTCTCCACCTTTAACCACTACCTCACCGTTACTAGGCTGGCAAACGAAATCAACCGCCGGCAGACCATTACCCTCCTTGCTGTGGATAACTCCGGCATGGCTGACCTCCTCGCGAAGCATTTCTCTATCCTCACCATCCGAAACGTTCTTGCCCTCCACATTCTCACTGATTACTACGGGTCCAAGAAGCTCCATCAGCTCACCCATAGCTCCACCCTCGCCTCCTCCGTCTTCCAGTCCTCCGGCCGCGCCATCGGCACCACCGGCTACATCAACATCACTGACCACCGCAAGGGTAGGGTCACCTTCTCCTCCGAGGACGCCGGTGGTGCGCCGCCAGTTTCCTTCGTCAAGTCCGTTAAAGAGATGCCCTACGATCTGTCCGTCCTCGAGGTGAGCTCCATCATGTCCTCTCCTGAGGCTGAGGCCCCCGTCGCGCCGCCGTCCCCAGTCAATCTGACCGAGCTCATGTCCCGGAAGGGCTGTCGCGCCTTCGCCGATCTGCTCCTCGCCACGCCGGATGTCCTCGAGAACTTCGAGTCCAACCTCAACGACGGGCTCACCGTCTTATGCCCGATCGACTCCGCGATCAGAGCCTTCGCCGACAAATACAAGAACCTCACCGCCCCGGGCAAAGCCTCCCTCCTCCTCTACCACGGCACACCCGCCTACTACTCGCCGCAGCTCCTCAAGTCCAGAAAAGGTGCCTTCCCCACCCTCGCCACCGACACCCACAACAAAAAGTACAAATACACAGTGGCCAAATCCGGCGACTCCATCACCGTCAAAACCCACATCGTGAGTGCCACCATCACCTCCACGATCATCGATCAGGACCCAGACGCCATATACGCCATCGACAAGGTCCTTCAGCCGCAGGAGCTCTTCAAGCCCGAGGATCCTGTCACACCCGCCTCGGCGCCCGCCGCCACCAAGAAGCACAAGCACGGCGCCGTGGAGGCAGCGGACGGCCCGGGTGCCACGTCGGACGAGGAGGCTTCGGACAATGCAGCCTTCAGGGCCGGCGCAGCCGGGCGGTGGTTCACGGCCTCAGCGGCCGCCATGGCGGTGCTGGTGCTCGCCGTGTAATTAATTAAGGTGTATGCATTCTGCTTTACTCTTTCGCTGTGTCATAAAATTTCCTTTTTCTTCTTTTTTTTTCTTCTGTAATCTGATGGTTTTGGGAGTGGGGAATAAGTAAAGAAGGGGGAGAGATACGCATACCCTACAATTATACACATGCTTAATTAATCGAGACCTATCTCTCTTGATTTGGGGGTTGTTTGGGTGGATTTGAACTGTAGATCGTGTGCTGTTATTGAGACTCATACATTTAATTTAAATGTTTGTGGTTATTAATTTAAATGCCAACATGGTTGAGGTTGCAAGCTGGACTTGAGAGTGCGTACTCTTTTTGACTTGACTTATTAATCACCTATATGAGTTATTTGGAAAAGCAAAGTCCTCATCATTCGTGCCAGCTATAGTCATATGGCGGGGCATACGCAACGCCCGACAAAGGACCACTAATATGTGCCATAAGATCTGTCTTTTTCTCCTTTATTTTTTTTTTAATTCAATTGTCATTTTGAAGGATGAAATTCTACGAATATTCTAAGAACAGATTGAACTCTTGAGTCGTGAGTATGTATATTATATTAAAACTGATCTAATAGCACAGATCAGTGAAACAAAACATATATACGTTATGGAAGGAATCATGAGGCTATTCATGAGGGAACCTTGAGTTAACCATTGATGATCACGTTGTGGTTATGCGGATGATCACGTTGTGGTTGTGATTTTTTTATTTCATCTCTTTCTATTCTTTTGCCTCGTTTAGAGGGTTATCGATTGTCTTTTGATAATTTTCAATAATCCACTTGATTAAGGTTGGTTTCTATTTATTCCATATAAAAATATATAAACATGTTAAACAATAATGAGCTCAATAAACAACTGAATTTGGAGATTATTGTATTTGGCAGGGCTCACTTCACTGTAACTTAGTTTTACCTGAAAAACATATTTGTTTTTTTTTAAAATAGACAACATAAAAAATATACATTTTTTTTATTGAACCATTTAGCTAAATTTCCTAAAATACCTAAACCCCTTACTCAACTTTACTAAATTACATATCCTATATCCATTTTAGCCCTCTCATTTATACTAGTCAACTGTTATAGTATAATAGTTGACTGGTGTAATTATTATTTTTAAATAAATAGTGTTTTTTAAATATTTATTTATGTTTTAAAAATTATTTTTCTTAATATATTAGGTCGAATTGATATTTGAGCACTTGGATATAATTATGAGAATTAGTTGAATATATACGATCATATCATTCCGAACTCTCTAGGTCCTTCTAAATTCTTTAGGTCAAAATCGATTGATTGACTTAAAGAACTTAAAATAATATGAAACTAAGTTCTATGTGATCGTCTAATTCTTCTGATTATATTCATGTTTTCAAACATCAATTTAGTCTAATATATCAAGTGAAATGATTTTTTAAATATCAATTTAATTTTTCACACTTATTTATATTCAAAAAATCAATATTTTCAATATATTATGCAACGTTGATATTTGATGACATATATATAATCAGAAGATCTAGACAAACACATAAAACTTGATTTCGTATAATTTCAAGCTCTTTAGTTAATTTTTTTTTAGCTTATTCATATTCAAAAAATCATCACTTTCAATATATTAGGTAAAATTGATATTTGAAAACATAGATATAACACTTGGTTTCATACAATTCCGAGTTCTCTATGTCTATTAGTCAATTTTAGCTAAAATCGATTGATGAACCTAAAGAAATCGAAATTGTATGAAATCAAGTTATATGTATTCATGTAATTTTCTTGAATATATTCATGTACTCAAATATCAATTTGGTACAATATATCGAGGACATTGATTTTTTAACATGAATTAGATTCTTAATGGACTTAGAGAGTTTGGAATTACATGAAGCCAAGTCTAATGTGTTTATTTATTTCTCTCGATTATATTTATACATTTAAATATTAATTTAGCATAATATATTAAAAGAAATATTTTTTAAATATAAATAGACTTTCTAAAAAAATCTATTTATCTTAAAAAAAAAAAATAACACCAGTCAACTAGCATATAACAATCGATTAGTATAAATGAGAGGGGTATAGGATCCTCAGTTTAAAAGTTAGATAGGGGATTTGAATATTTAAGAAACTAAGGGTGTGTTTGGTACGTGTGCTTTTCATTTTTATTTTCTGAAAAATGCGTGTATTCTATAAAACAGAAAATGACTTTTTGTCATTTTCTATTTTTCTAGAAAACACTATATATTTTTTTAGAAAATATGCACGAAAAACGTATACTAAATATCATTTTTCAGAAAACGCGTATTTTTTAGAAGATAAAAACGTATTTAAGTAGTTCCGTAAATCAGTTGAAAAATATATAATAATTTTTTTTTCAATGAAATCATGGAATTTTGTTCGACCACCGAGCACTCGTATGTTTGTTCGGCAATCCGTCGAACACTTTGCAATCGAACACAACGGCAGCATCAAGAGAGCGAGCAAGAAGGCATGCAACGAGACAGTTCTAATGGCCTTCATCTGCCGCCGTCTTTCCCTCCTCTCTACGCGCTCCTCCCTCCCCATTCGTCTCCCCACCGTCTCTCCCTTTTCCACGTCTTCCCCCGACAAGATGACCTTCTCCCACATTTTCCAGCACTGCTCCAAGCACCGAGACACGGCCGGCGGCCGCCAATCCCACGCCCGGATGGTCGCCTCCGGCTTCATCCCAACCACCTTCGTCGCAAACTGCTTGATCCACATGTACGTTACCTGCTCCAACTTGGAGTACGCCCACAAGGTGTTCGTCCGTATGCCCCACATGGACATTGTCTCCTGGAATGCTATGATCTCAGGTCACGCTCGAAATGGTACGCTAGACGTTGCCAAGTCCCTGTTTGACAGAATGCCAGAACGAGATGTTATATCATGGAATTCGATGATATCAGGCTTTTTGCAGAATGGAGAACTAAATGAGTCCATTGGTCTCTTCCTCCATATGCTACAGAGTGGAATCAATCCTGATCGAACCACAATTGCAGTGATTCTCAAGTCCTGTGCTGCATTGGAGGAAGTTGATATGGGCACCCAAATACACGGTTTTGTCATCAAGATGGGTTTGGATTGCGACGTGGTGACAGGGAGTGCCCTTATTGACATGTATGCAAAATGCAAGAGACTGGACGAGTCAATTTATTTGTTTGATGAAATGCCAGAGAGGAATTGGGTTTGTTGGAGTGCTCTGATTGCAGGCTGCACGCAGAATGAACAATATGCTGTAGCACTGGAACTGTTTTTAGAGATGCAAAGATGCGGTGTTGGGCAATGCCAGTCGGCTTATGCGAGTGTTTTCAGATCTTGCGCTGGATTAAGCTCTGAAAGAATAGGCAGACAGTTGCATGGTCATGCTTTGAAGAACAATTACAGTACTGATGTTGTGGTTGGGACTGCCATTATGGATATGTATGCAAAATGTGATATTCTGGATGATGCTAGAAGGTTATTCCAGTTGCTGCCAATGCGAAACCTGCAATGCTGGAATGCAATTATTGTCGGATTAGTTCGTAATGGTCAGGGGAATGACGCGATAGGGCTTTTTAAATGCATGAATCACTCTGGTGTTGGCTTCAATGAGATCAGCTTATCTGGTGTTTGTAGTGCCTGTGCAGAGGTCAAGAGGTACTTGATGGGTCTTCAAGCTCATTGCTTGGCCCTAAAGACCGGAACTATTTACAACGTATGCGTTGGGAATGCAGTTCTGGACATGTATGGAAAATGTGAAGCTTTGGAAGAGGCTTACAATGTTTTTGAGGAGATGGAGCAAAGAGATGCAGTCTCTTGGAACGCAGTCATTGCAGCTTTAGAGCAGAATGGACGATATGAAGAAGCTTTACTGCATTTTTATCAGATGTTGCACTATGGCATGCAACCTGACGAGTTCACTTATGGTAGTGTCCTCAAAGCTTGTGCGGGACTTCAATCTTCCGTTTGTGGTGTTAAGGTTCATAACAAGGTAATTAAATCTGGACTTGGTCTCGTTTCATTTGTCGGAAGTGCCCTTGTTGACATGTACTGTAAATGTGGAATGATGGGGGAAGCACAGAAACTTCATGACAGAATAGAAAAGCAAAACTTGGTATCTGCAAATGCGATAATATCTGGGTTTACTCTCCAGAAACAAAGTGAAGAGGCACAGAACTTCTTCTCCAAGATGTTAAATAACAGCATTGAACCCGATCATTTTACTTATGCCACAGTTCTTGATACATGTGCTAATATAGCTACGATTGGACTTGGGATGCAAATCCATGCTAAGATTATCAAGCTAGAATTACACAAGGACGTCTTCATATCGAGCACCCTTGTGGACATGTATGCCAAATGTGGAAACATGAATGATTCATATTTGATGTTTGAAAAAATGATCGATCGAGACTTGGTATCATGGAATGCCATGATTTGTGGGTATGCTCATCATGGCCACGGACTCAAGGCTCTTAAAATATTTGACAGGATGCAACTAGAAAATGTCAGGCCTAACCATACGACATTTCTCGCAGTTCTTCGGGCTTGTGGACATGTCGGTCTGTTCGATGAGGGCATGTCCTACTTCAGTTTGATGACTGACCACTACCAGTTGGAGCCAAGATTAGAGCACTACTCTTGCGTGGTGGACATCATTGGGCGTGGAAAGGGGGTTAGTGAAGCTTTGGAACTTATTGTTAAAATGCCATTCGAAGCTGATGATGTTATGTGGAGAACTCTTCTGAGCCTGTGCAAGATTCATAAAAATGTGGAGGTAGCGGAAATTGCAGCAAAAAAATTAATGATGTTGGACCCTGACGATTCCTCCTCTTGCATTCTCTTGTCAAATATATATGCCAATGCTGGAAGATGGGAAGAGGTGTCGAGAATGAGACGGATAATGAAGGAGAGCAAACTTAAGAAAGAACCTGGTTGTAGCTGGATAGAGATAAAGAATGAGATGCACACTTTTCTTGTGGGAGACAAGGCTCACCCAAAATGCAATGAGATATATGAAAGGTTGGATGAGCTAATTTCTGAAATGATGTGGGCAGGGTATCTGCCCGACTTAGAAACATTTGTTGAGGATGAGGAAGGGGAGAGAAAAGATCAACTCGAACTACTTGCAGTGGGTTGTGGCTGAGCCATGCAATTAGAATATTTTGGTCAACTATTACCAAGAAATCGGTTGCAATACCGTGCAAAAAGACAGCAAACAAGCACTCTAGTTGCTTGAGTTGTACGATATTTATGCACCAGAATAAGAATAAGGTTCATGAACTCTAAACTCCACCCCTCTAGCTAGCACGGTGTAGCAGTAAAACATTCAGTGGATTAGTATCGCGGTTGGAAACTCAGTTGAGGCAAGGGCAGATTTAAGAGTGGAGTTTCGACTGTGGAGATTAGCTGTTGGACGAATTGCCACAAGTTTTTCCGGATTTAACCGGTGGATGAACTAAGAGGAAAGATCGTTCATCTCTAAAATTAAACGATCTATAAGAACTTGGATACCCAGATTAATAAATAAAAAATTCCAACTCCATTTTGAAGTTAGTTTCATCTTTTGTCAAGAATAAGCTTAGTCCAGACATCAGAGGGCTCATAAGATGCTGGCGACGGGAGGGCAGCCATCAAAGATCCATTCCCACAAACTTTTTGATACGTGAAGAATATTTTTGAAATTTTAAGTGACTTTAACAAGGGATTAATGAAGGAAAACTATTTGCCCAATTTCTTTTTCTTTAAAAAAAAATTCAACCGCTTGTTTTCCCTCAAGTTGTATGCCATTGTCTAGGTTTATATCAAAATGAAACCCAAAAACATTTTCATTTCTCACACTCATATTTTCTCGAATAAAAGGAGTTTTTTAGTTAGTAACTTTTCAACCAATGAGTTTCTTGAACAGTGTTTCCAATAGATGCCTCCGATAAGCCTACCAGTTTGATGCAAGGTTGCCAATGCAAGCTCCATAGGTTAAAAAATTTGATAATCAACAATCACATCAGGATCAATAATTAACCTTAAAATACTCAACAAGGGCTTCTATTTGATGTCTAATACCAAGATTACATAAATTCCTCCTTATCCACATCCAGTGGTGGATATCCTGCAAACTCTTGCGTCCGGATAGTGAGACAAAGTAGGAAAAATCAAACATTGGCGTCCCAAATCAAGGCCAACTTAAGATCAAGACTCCACACTGACGGAGCTTAATCAGCACAGATACTAGCAACGCGCGGTCAACCGTTCTATATTAATGTCTTGTATCAAGCATGAAGCATGAATACATAACTAAGGATTCAGGCTTGTAACGGAAGTTGGAAAAAATTGCTCATAAGTAAACTGCAGACATGGGTGACTCGGAAAGTTTTGACACGTTCAGAAGAGGCAAGCTGTGAGCTCCTTAACATCTGCTACGACCTGGTTGTAATCTGATTGCAGCTTCTCTTGCACGTCTTGGGTCAACTCCCCTTTAGTTGGTTTGGTTGTAATCAATACACAGCAAGTTGGCCTCTTGGTGACTCCAGCAACTGCGAGATCCTACGATGAAACGAAAAGAAATTAGCGGGGAAAAAACAAAAGAATGGATAGAAGAAACAGAGTTCTGAAAAGAGCATGCAACAGTCTCCATCTCATTAAGCAATAGAAGCTTCATGAGTAAAATGGTTTGATTGTGACCAGCCTCCAATAGCCTAGACATGGGAAAGAGAATGGTATGCAAAGAGATGCAAATGTAGTCTTGCTGTTTGACTAACAACAATGGCAAGGAGAATGATTCAGAATATGAAACATGAGCACGGAGAAATGCTTAGTTATCTACACACATAACAATCATTAAACTGTTCTTTTTTATAAATGTAACCCTTAACTACTTTCATCTAACAATTCTTTCAGGGTAAAGAGGAAAGACAGAATGACATCCAGATAAAAACAAAAACTCAGGCACAAACTGGTTAAATTGCTGAAAAGGCTCATGAATCCTTTAAAAAGTTAATGCTGTTACATGTTCTTTGACTAAATGGATTTACAAAGCAGAATTTAAAAAGCAAAGGAACTAAGATGAGTCAAACAAACCTCTTTTGATGGAACGTATATATAGGGAATATCAGCTTCCTCCAGTAAGATGGGAACATGGGTAATCACATCAATAGGAGATATATTCCCAGCAATAATACACAATCTGCAACCAACAAAGTGCAATTAACATTGTTTCTGCAGATGAGGGCAGACTAAAATAAAGGTTCATCAGTTGGGTATGAGGCAGACTTGGCATGCTTCTAGATGATATCAGAAGGTTAGATAAATTGAATCAATTTTGGGTGTGAGGGATAGGAAGCTTAAGAACACTTGACATCAATCATAGTGATATAAAAGATTTTCACTTGTGGGGGCAATTTTACATTGGGTTCAATGACAATATAAAATCCACGCAATCAATCTCAAATAATTGAAATTAATGACTTGTATCAAATATTATAGATAATATTTATTAAAAGATAATCTAAGTGTTATATGCAGCATGCATATGTTGAAAATATATACTGACAGACCATTAGTTTGAGAGAGTATATAACGTCAAACTAAATCTAACATAAAGATATCCCATGTAAAACTAATTATATTATATGATAGAAAAAGGAATACAAGATCGTAAATGCATCATAATAATTTCAGACTATAAAACCATACTAATTTAAAACTAATATTTAACTTTTTAATTATAAAACAATCAGTAATTCAAAATCCACCACCAAAATTTCTAAGCAGCGGTGCCAAGTGGGGAGGGACAGTATGAATTTTGCCAAGCTTGGGGCAACTCAAACCTGAACTGGCCGTGACATGCTTGGGGCAATAGGCGCAGGCTAGAGTCAGGCACAACTCTCCAGCCAGGCATGGAATCAGGCCAGAATGAGTAAGGCTCGCAAGGGTTGGCACACAGCCAAAACACGGCCTTTTCTATTTATTATTTTTTTTATAATCATTTTGTAGCTCGATCGTGGAAAGGGAGTGTCTGGGGCACCTATGCTAGGCCTGGGGTGCATCACCGTGGACTGTGCTCAACACAGACGGACCATAACTGGACCTGACCAAATTGAACCTGTCCTCATTGACACGCCTAATTTGTATGCAGGCACTGAGGCACTTCACATTTAGTTGGTTCTTTTCACACATACTGTAATTATAATCAACAACAGAACAAGAAGGAAACTGACCCCTTTTGACCACGGCGCACACTCTTCACTACTTCCTTCACTCCACGTTTCAAGCACTTAGCCTCAGCAGCTGGTAGCACAAATACAATGCAACAAAAAAGTCATAAACTGTACGAATATATCACAGCAAAGAGAGGAATTTGGAGGGCAAAAAGATTTCCTTTTCTATTTAGCCCAAAACCAGCAAACGAAAAAGGCCTCCCAGTGTCCAACTATCATAATAACCTAAATGATACAGGCTGACATTCGCAATCAATCGGAGAAACAAACAGCATCGTTTGTAATAATAGAGGAGACTACCTCGTCGGACGAGCTTGAGGCTCCGCTTGCATAACTTCTTTCCGGCTAAGGGTTTGGCAATCGGGGCGACGGCCATCAACTTCTTCCTCTCCTTCACTGACTTCTCATTTTCACTGTCGCTCCCCATCCCTGTATATCTCCTTATCGATCTCGACGATTCCCGTGAGATACCGGATAGGCCAAGGTTTGTGAGGAACGTACGGCCGAGGCGGCGATGTGCGGCGGCCAATGTTTGGGAACTAGGAAACGCGAGGGTTTTATTCACGCGTTCAGGGTTTAACCAAAGCGTCCGGGTCATGGAACACGGACTTTACGAATGGATTATAATAATAATAATAATAATTATTATTATTATAATAATTATTATTATAGTTATGAATTTGAATCATAAAATTATTTTTTTTAATCCTGTATAAGATGGTGTATAATAGATTAATAGGTTCACGTGATTAAATTATTTTTTCTTAAATATAGAGTTTATTTTAAAATTTATAGTTTATGTAAAAGTCACTGCTACTATTATATTTATTCATAAATTTAGATTTCATAACTACTATTCTTTAAAGTTAGAGAGAGAAAATCTAATACAAAATAAAAAAACATATATCACTTTAGATTTTAGACATATGAATATTGACAAAAAGCTGAATACGCTCGCCCCTAGCGCTCCGGTCAACCCGTCCCAAGGCTAACACGGAGGAGGTAAATCACGGACGGTTACTAGACTTTGGAATAGTGACTAGCACATAAGGGAGGTATTACCTCGGTTTTGTCGAGATTCGAACCCCAGACCTCATTGTGGCAACACCTTATACGTTAACTATTAGATCCATCCGAGGGGACTTAGACGTCTGAATATGATGATAGAAATATGCAACATCTAAGGATGATCATGAAAAATTATAATAAAAATATATATGCATATATTTTTTTTTAAAAAAAATGATAGCAATATTTTTAACTGAAACATAAAAAAAAAATTAAAAGTTAAGATAAAATATAACATACCTCAAAATTAGGGACGGGGCCAAAGAGGGATGATGGTGGCGACCACTCCTCTTCAATTTTTACGTATAAGAAGTGTATGCCATATAGGAATAAGAGGGGTGAAAGAGAGGCGAATGGGAGGCAGCGACATGATCGCCTCCCCACAACATAAACATATATATTTCACCCCCTTAATATGAAATTCTTAGTTTCGTCCTTGCTCAAAATGATCCACTCAATAAGAAAATCATTAGAATCCTAGGTCTCTGGGACTCCAAATGATGTGGGCCCTACATTTGTGAATCGAGAATGAACGGAACTACAAATGCTTGCATATGATGAACTATCTCCTCAATTTGAGCTCGTCGCCCACACATCTCCCTTGCCTTTGCATCTCTCTCAACCATCATCTCCTCTAATGACGAGAGTCGAGTCCACAAATCCTGATTTTTTACCCGCAATGCTTGTACCTCAGTAGATGAGGAGGAATTAGGACACCCCTTGATCCTTGGAGTCCTCATCCAACAAAGACAACTTTGGCTTGAGAGCCAAGCTTGTAAAAGGAGGTCTTCTTCCTTCAACCGATGATGTTATAATAAATGTTAATTATCTCATAGGTGGAAAGAGGCTATGGCTCCTCTCCCTCTACACTAGGCTGAGATGTCTGTACAATTTTAGTGGGCATTGCTTCTTATGTTAAAATAATAATTTTATTTACCTTCATATAAAGTCTACAAATATATTCACGAAATATTCTTACGTTAATTGCTGAGAAATGTCGATCGACAAATGACTCATCCTTCTTCTTATATGTCTTGTTAAATACCTTCCAACAAGTAGCAAGTCTATGTAATCCAGTTGTAAAATATCACGCCTAAATAATAATTAAATAATAAATATTATTGGAGAAATAACCTTATTAGATTTTTAGAAAATTTTTAAAATTTAAACGGAGGTTATATAATACGTTTAAGATGATGAAATGATTTAGCTCGGAGGAAGTTTGTTTGGAATATCAATAAAGTGGGAGTTGATTGGGGATTAACTTAGGGTTTAATTAATTTAAACTAATATAAGAGGAGTTACTATGCAAATTCCTGATTCTTTTCTTTTCTTCTTCCCTCACCACCGCACACTCCTCATCTAATCCCTCTCCTCAACTTCCTCACCAGTACCCTAACCTCAACTCACGTCGCCAATTCCCCCCTTCGTTGTCGATCGTTGGTGTCACATCCACAAGGTGTTGGTCGTCGCCGGAGCAACCTCGGTCATCATCGCCACCGGCCTTTGTGAGAACCGTGAATCTCATGGCCGCCTCTAGTCGTGCATTGTCTCCCAATCCTCCACGCCGCATCAACCCTGCTCTCGTGAAGCTACCTCCCGATCATCTCCAGAGGAGTCTTTTGATTGGATCCTCTATTCAATCTTCCAATCCACACTATCCTGCCTCGTTTCACCCGACGTCATCCTCTCCACCGCACTAGCTATTTCCAGCCTCTCTCAGTCTGTGTACTGGAATGGGGTTGGTAGTTGCTCGAAATTAGAGATGGAGTTGAAATGTCGATTGACCGCCGACCACTCCATGCTAACGGGTTTCAAGCAAGAGTTGCTACTATTGTTAGTTGATCTTTTTCGCCTCTACTTGAACCAATTCCTAGCTACTTGACCGACAGTTGTGGGCCATGACTAGAGAGGAAGGGGCTAAACAATAGTAGTATGTCCTTTACTAGTTGGTTATGTGTCAATGGATGTTGTCACTATACTAATGATGATTGCTATTAGCTAGATTATTCTTGGAACACAATTGGGATCAATGGTGTCTAAGGGGAACATCTTTATTGATGAAGGGAGCTCTTGCTCTTGTTTCTCTATTACGAACCATCTCTGGAATAGTGGGTTGTATAAATGAAGTTGATAGTGAAGGGATAGTTAAGTTGATGCAATTAGAGTTCCCCTAATCGCTTATGGTAGAACTTAGCTATATTGTGTATTAGGTGTTGCAGGACACTGATACAAGATGAGTGTTCTGACATAGGATTTATTTAAAATGATCTACAAATAAAAATTGGTACTTCTTCCTTGGCCTCTATAATTTATTGAACTTATTGCATGGATTATCAAATAGATTTGATTGCTTTATCTTGACTCCACTCATATTTTATCTATGTTTGATACTTATATGCTTGATATTTGAGATGATCTCTTTATTGTCTATATAATCTCACTTTGATATTTTTATTCTGTAGAGTACACACATGTATGGCGTGTACAATAAGAATTTGTATTAAAATTGTTTATATGTAGTCACGTATATAGTATGTACTATAGGACTTATCATTCTGATTATGCATATGCTAGTGTGTACATGCGTAGAGGTGTTGCTACATATTGTAGATGTTGTTGATTATATCAATTTTGTGTGTGTACATGTTTCTATTATGTTTTATTGGAAGTATTATGTTAATTATACTCATAGTGTATGTGCATACATGTCGGGTGAGTATTATTGAAGGTGTTTTGTTAATTATACCTATGTTGTAGTGCCCACGTGTTTGTCGTGTGTGCATGTATGGATGGTGTATATTATTGGAGGTATCTTATCAATTAAGCATATGTTGTGGTGTGCGTACACGTATTCGGTGTGTACTATTAAAGGTATCTTGCTAATTATACCTATGTTGAGTGTTCTCGCATATCTGGTGCGTTCTGTTGGAGGTATCATATTGATTATATCTATATTATGTGTGCATACATGTCGAGTGTGTACTGTTGGGGGTATCATGTTGATTATATCTGCGTCATGTGTGCACACATGTCAGGTGTGTACTATTAGAGAAATCATGGTGATTATACTCCTGTGGTATGTGCACACGTGTCTAGTATTTACTATTGGAGGATCATGTTGATTATACCTATGTTATAGTGTGCACACGTGACTGGTGTGCTATAGGTGTTGCTACTTATTGTATATGTTGTCTGGTGGATACCTGTTGGATCTCTTCGTACATATAGATATATGTAAGTGTTAGATCATGTTCTAGATATACTGAGATTTATTATGCTAGGTATGATTGTGTACCATTGCATAGAGTTCATATACTCCTATCAATGTAGTTGGTTACTATGTAAGTAACACTACACTGTGTCATTATTTGTATATCCTATCAATTAAATCTCCTACGAGTGAGTGACCGACTATAATGTTAAGAGAGTTGATAGTGATCTGTCAACTAAGTCTTCTACTAGTGAGTGACCCATTACAATGTTGAGAGAGTTGATAGTGATTGTAATATGTATATCTTGTCAATTAAGTCTCCTACGAGTGGGTGACCGACTATGATATTGAGAGAGTTGATAGTGATTTGTCAACTAAGTCTCCTACTAGTGAGTGACCTATTACGATGTTGAGAGAGTTGACAGTGATTGTAATATGTATACCCTGTCAATTACGTCTCCTACGAGTGGGTGACCGACTATGATGTTTAGAGAGTTGACAGTGATCTATCAACTAAGTCTCCTACTAGTGAGTGACCTACTACGATGTTGAGAGAGTTGACAGTGGTGGTGATATGCTTACTAGATTGTTATATCCTTTGGCTACCTACAGTGATTTATGATATAGTGATCTCGTGCAACCCGTAGCTAGATAGCTACTTCCTGTCTGCTCATAGTGATCTGTGATAGAGTGATCTTGCGCAGATAAGGACACTGACATTTCTGATTGCCCATAGTGATTTGTGATAAGTGATCTTGCGCAGTCCCTAACTAGATAGCTAAATATTTTGGTCACTTGTATTTCTTGTGGTGGAGCATTGGTCCTATATATGATGGTTTACTTATAGTTTTATCCTTGGGTTATTATACATTGGGCTGCCCACACTGATTTGTGGTAGAGTGATCTCGTGCAATCCGTAGTTAGATAGTTATTTCCTATCTGCCCATAGTGATCTGTGGTAGAGTAATCTTATGCAAATAGGGACCCTGACATTTCTGACTACCTATAGTGATCTGTGGTAGAGTGATTTCATGCAGTCCCTAGTTAGATAGTCTATTATCTTGCATGGTTTTGTATTTATACCAATCGTGTATGTTGTATAGCTTTATTTTCTTCCGCTATATTTTTGTTTCAGCTATGTGGGTTGCCTATATAACTACGTGGTTGTGATTATTTTCAATCGTGTGGGTGCATATACAACTGTGTAGTTGTGTTTGTTTTCCAGTCGTGTGGACTGCATATACAACTGCGTAGTTGTGTTTGTTTTCCAATCATGTGGGCTATCATTTATTACACTTGTGCAACCGAGTGACTATGTATCCAGGTTTCAATTGTCATTATTACAGAGCAGATGTTATATGATTTTTGTTGGACAATCTTACCCTTGGAGCGTGACATCAACATCCCACGTACAAAGAATGGAAATACATTAAAACTAATAAAAAATCATATGTATGAAATTTTTATATAACTTAATTTTGAACTTACCAAGTCAGAGTCATGCTGTACAATAGAGAGATCCAACAGTATGCTTTGTGAATCTGATGCTCGACCCAATAGGCTCTAAATTGCGATTGCCTTAAGCATCGCTGAATTGGACTGCTAATGCTAGGCAACCCAAATGTCTCTCCAAGCCTCCCAAACTACAACAGGGACCTCTGATGGCCTGGTGCCCCTCCTCCTCCACTTGTATAATATGCTAATGTACAATTTAGCACAGTAGTTGTTCTATTTTTTTTTTTTTTAAATTTAGCCTCGTGGCCCTCCTCCCAAATATATCTCTTCCGCAACAATATATTTTGAGAATGAGTACCATGTTAATTTTAAGCTACAAAATATATTTTATATTCAAAATACTTATCAAGAATCCATCGTAATAGAAGTCCTTCATGTCTTGGTCTACAAGCCTCCATATAGGACAATCGTTCTTTAAACTTTTTTGATATATAAGTTGCGACCTAATGGTCATCTAGGATAAAGCTGCATAGAAAAATATCATGTATAATATATGCATGATAAATAAAAATAAAATTAAGTACTAGAATAATTACTAAATACATAAATACTTACAGTTACCAAAACCCCCCAAAACAATCTCACCACCATGTGTATATGTTCTGACAGCATAATTATATATTCAAAATATAGTATAAGATATACACATTTGAAATAAATGTCTTTTAACTAGGGAGATAAAAAATATATAAAAAATCCATACAATATACCATGACATTGTTACTAATTTTTAATCACTTGACGTCATTCTGAATCAACTAAATTAACATTTTATAAGTTTTCATAGCTAGACTTCATTGGTACATTAACCTCTTCATTGCTAGACATCTTTCCATAATCTATTTTCTTGTAAGTAACATTAACATTTACAAGTAATTATGATATGGATTGTATTTCTGAATCAACTCAATGTATCTCGACTTCTTCATTTTGATATGTGTTATGGTGTTTGATATTTTTTGGTTGACCGAGACTTTATTTGCTATATACTACTAGCCATTCACCAGGTCCGTCTCAAAATTCCATGAGGTCCTAGGCCAAAAAAAAATTAGGTCTTTAATAATTTTTTAAAAAAAATTCCAAAAATTTGGTCTTTAATAATTTTTTAAAATAAAATTTCCCCTCACCCTTTTTCATTCAGATTTGGGACCGACAACGGCGGGTTTAATTTTTTTTAAAAATATATTTTTATATAAAATTTAGTTTTCTAGCTTTTTGAGATGTAAAATTATTAATTAAATTTTTATATTCAAGTTTTGATAATAATTTTTTTTTTCAATTGATAAAATTACTATATTATTTAATTTTTCTTGAGACATTGTTAAACGTAAATAAGACTTTATTAATTTTAATTTTAAAAAACTTCATTCTACTGAAGCGACACTAACAAGTATAGTTAATAATATTCTATAAGTTATCCCTGCATTAGGAAAAGAATTTAATTTTTTTATAAGGTTTAATACATCAAGTGCAGTTTTTAATTCTAGATTTATTATTTCTTTTAAATCTTTTAATTCTAAAAATAAATCTAAACCATCAACATCAAATAACATGTCATGTGTTAAAAAGTTTTCAAGATTTAAACATTTTATTTTTAAAAACTCACCATCACTCAATTTTAACTTTTCTATGTCATATAAAAAGTTAAAATTATCTTCATATATTTTAGATTGTTCAAATCTATTTTGAAGTGAAGAAATAACATGCTCAATAATATAATTAAAATAATTAATTTTAAATGATTCTTCAGGTGAAAGTTTCACCTCATTAATTTTATTCTCATCAAATTGTTTATTTCGTCTAATTACATGTTTTTCATGAATTTTGGTTTTATATTCCTTTCATTTGCAATCTCTTTGGCAGAAATCATATGAATCCATTTTCTCTATAATCATTAAAAAAAAAACAAGACCTTTTAACTGATCTAATGCAATAGCAATGTTCATATCTTTATATTGTAAACATTTACTAACAGTATTAACCATAAATAATATATCATACCAAATAATCATACCTAATAAAAATTTAAAATTTTCAAACTCATATATTGTAAAGAATTTGCTTCACTTTTTGTTTTAGGATTATTACTAGTTTATGCAAGTTTATATTAAGCTTCTCTTATCTATAGAGCTTGATATTTTATTGCTTTAACGCTTTCAAGATGACTTTTCCAACGTGTTTGTGATAATGGTTTAAGAGTTAAATTAAAAACATGGTCTTGTGTAGAAGAAAAATTTTCCATCTTTTTGTAGAAGAAGAAAATAATGAGTAAATACGTTGTATCACACCAAAAAATGTTATAACACTAGGATAAGAATTAGTCATATCACATAGTACTAAATTAAGACTATGACAACCACATGGTGTATAAAAAGTTCTACAATTTATATCTAACAATCTCTTTTGTACGCCTTATTGTTTACCTTTCATATTAGCCCCATTATCATATCCTTGTCCTCTTATGTCATTTACATCCAATTCAATTTTTTATTATATTAATAAGCGTATCAAAAAGACTTTTTCCTGATGTATAATTTACTTTTAAAAATTCTATAAAATATTCTTCTATTTTGATTGGACTTGTTGAAATATCTACACATCTTAATATAAGAGACATTTATTCTTGATGACTTACATCGGGAGTACAATCAAGTATAACTGAAAAGTATTTTACTTCTTTTATTTTTTTTTAATTATAATATTGTTTACTTCTTTTCCTAATATATTTATTAACTCATTTTGGATATTATGACCAAGATAATGATTATGAATTTTACCATTTTGGATATGTTTAAGGTGTTCTTGTATTATAGGATTAAATTCTGCAATCATTTCAATTAAACCTAAAAAAATTTCATTATTATCTTGATAAATTTTCTCATTTGTAACATGAAATGGCAAATTATTTTTTGCAAGGTTTTTAACTATAACAATAATTCTTATTAATGCATTCTTGTTTAATGACTTTTAAGATTGGCACAAGATTTTTCCAATCTAGACATTCTTCATTTGCTAATTGAATTGTAATTGATTTTTGACTAAATAATTTACAAAAAAAACAAAATATTTTATTTAATTCTTTTGAATATATTAACCACTTTCTATCATGTTTTTCTTCATTTGATAATTTTCGAATCTAATGAATCATAGAAAAATATCTAGAATTTTTATCATTTGGAAAAGAAATATTGATTTCTCTAATTGGACCCTTTTCAACTAATAAATCTATTAAATTTGCATTTATATTTTTTCATTGTGTTGGATTATATATATTTTGAATAATAGTTTCATCAATATTATTAAAAAAATTATCTTCGTGATCTATTAAGAGGGTGTTTGGCTAAACTTATTAAAAACAGCTTATAAGTTCGTACAACTTATAAGTTATTTTAGGAGCTTATAAGTTGTTAGGTCTTATTTTAAAAATAAACTGTTAAAGTGTTTGGGTAAACTTATTACAATCAACTTAAAGGTATTGATGTGTTTGGTATTATAAGATCTTTTTTATTAATAAAATTATCAAAAAGGGTATAATACTATTAATAGAGGGTTTTGAGTTTTTTTATTAATAGAGGATTTTGGACGAATTTCTACATCGGTGGAGAGAAAATTGGACAGAGGCGTTGATGGAGAAGATGACACAGCGCCGGAAAGGAAGTTGGCGGAGATAGAAAGATATTATGTTTATAAAAATTTATGGAGGATAAGATGATGATTTATGAAATTATATAAGGATATTTTAGAGAAAAAATCATTAAAATAAGATTTTTTAAAAAAAGTATGGTCTTCCATACTTTTTTAAAAACAGTTTATAAGCTCCAAAACAACTTATTTTGACAGTTTATAAACTATTTGAAAAAAAAATTACCAAACAAATTTAAAGAGCTTATAAGCTCCAAAACAGTTTATAAGCTATTTTAGAGAGCTTATAAGCTCAGTTAAACACCCTCAAGTCGTCTTTTTCTTCTTCTGAATTACAATTATTTTCTTAATGTTAATATTTGATGAATTCGATTTGTGATCATTAGAAAGTTCTTGATAGATTTATTTTTCGTCCCCTCGAATGGGTCTAGTTGCTAGCGCATGAGGTGTTGCCACCATGAGGTCTGGGGTTCGAATCTCGGCAAAGCTAAGGTAAATACATCCCTTATGTGCTAGTCACTATTCTAAAGGCTAGTAGCCGCTTGTGATTTACCTCATCCGTATTGGTCCTGAGACGGGTTGACGGAGGCGCTAGGGGCGAGCGTATTCGCCTTTTGCCACCTTGATAGATTTATTTTTCTCCTAAAGTATTATCTTCCGGTGAAAATTCAAGTAGTTTTTCATTTAAATTTTTAATTGTATTATTTCCTGAGTTTTGATTTTGATTTTGATTTTGATTATTAATATAATAAATCTATCAAGTGCACCTTTTTGAGATTGAATAAATTCTTCTATTTTTCTTTTTTCTTTTTTCTTTGTACATTTTATATATCAAGAATTATATATTTTTTAAAAGACATATTTATGTTAAAATAATAATAAATAAAATATAAGTCCCTACTATCTATAAAAAAAAATTTACTTTGAATTAAATCAACTATAAAACTTGATTTATGCTTTGTAATTTTAATTTGATGATATTTCAAACTTTGACTATTACCTGTAAAAATATAAATACAAAATATTAAATTTGATTTGAATTGATTAATTTAAGTAGTTTTTAATAAATTGCACTTAACAAGTATATAATAAATCAAATAAGTGCACTTAAAGAGTATTAAAAATCTATAAATCATATTTTATGATTTTTAAGTGAATAATTCAGGTTTGTATTGGTAGTAATTTGCTTGCATCGAAAAAAGGAAAAATGGGAAAAATTCATACAATTGCTAATAATCTATTTTTTTAGCAATATTTAGGTCCATTTCATCCATAATTTATTATTTATACAAAACAATAAAGAATATTTCGAGAAAGAAGAAAAGATCGAAAAAAATATTACCGGATGATCGATGAAGGTAATGACATCTTTTGAGAATGAGAGAATCACCGACAAAAAAATACAGAGGATGAGATTTGAGAGAACAAGTGAGAATATGAGAAGAAGAATATTAGGAAATAAAATAAAATTTCTTGATGATAGTTTTATATAGGATTGTAAGAGAATATAATAATTATAATTAATATATAATTAATTAAAGTACTGTTGCTGTTGGAATGTATGCAGTTGACTACTTTCCACGAAAAACGAAGAGTTTTACTTAAAATCCAATAACTGTGCTTGTCCAAATTTAAATTTAAATTATTAAATTTATTTTAAAAATTTTAATACTAATGACCCCAATTTTATTGGGGCCCTAGACATAGACCTTAATGACCTATGCCTTAAGTCGGGCCTGCCATTCACTAAGTCTTTTTTTCTTCATTAGGTACTTAAGATAGAATACTTACCAGCTTGTACCATAAAGATGAAAGGTTCAAACTTGTTGAATCTTTTGTTTGTGTTAACCTCAACTAAATTATAAAAATAATATGTTTTGGTACTTGTTCTTAAAGTTGGATCATACCATGAATATCTGAATAATACATACTTTTTTAAATGTAAAACAGGATACTCAACCTCCATAATTTCCTCAAGTTTACTATAATAATCAAATGAGTATCATTGTTATTTGTAAATCCTTTTATGCAAATACCAGAATTATATGTAAGCCTTTGTGGATCACGTTAGGCCACATAAAATCTGAATCGATTAACATAATAACCTGAGTAGACTGTCATGTTATAGAGAGGTCCTGATGTTAACCTTTCATCTTGCATATTTGATATTCTATGATCGTTCGCCTATAACAGTAGTTATAATATAAATTAGATGTATATAATATAGTTGCATTGTAATAAACAATTTAATTGCTAACTTACATAAATTTAAAACCAAAATGCAAATGAATCCTCTAATTTATAATTTACCTCGCTTGCATTTATTGATGAATTTTGTAGGTATAATTGTTGTTCGTATAAGTTGTTAAAGAAGGTAATTTGAAAACCTATTAGATAACATGTCAAATATATGAAAAGCTATATATGTATATATACTTGAACTATTACCTTATATATGATTTGACCTCTTTACAGTTTAAAAATATATATGTCATAATAGCATGATATTCTTGTTCATTTAACCATCTAGAAACAGTTACACCCATTGACTTACCAGAAAATTTGAAAATAGAAAGCATCTTTGAATCAACTAATTGACTCTCATTGAAATTTTGAGGACACTTATGATTTATGATTTTCACATTATTAGTAAAATAATAATAGCAGAAGGAAATTGCTTCTTTAATAAATATGCATTACATATTGATCTCTCAACTCTTACTTTATTACAAACATTATTCTTTAATTCCTTAAAAATCTTTTAAATGAGTACATCCATCTGTATTGCATTAGACCACCTAGTTATGTATCACAAGGTAAATGAATAGGTAGATATTCTATTGAATAAAAAAAAACTAGGTGGGAATATGCACTCAAGCTTACAGAGTATCATTGGAATGTCGATCTAAAGCCTAAGCATATCAAATGTCATAATAACCCTTGAAGTCAAATATCTGAAAAATAGACTCAATTATGTAAGTGTTGTGAAACATTGTTAGGAAGTAGGCCATGGAAGGCTTTTGAAATTAGTCTTTGCATAAACATGTGACAATCGTGACTCTTCATTTCAAATATTTTTTATGTGTTTGTATTCACAATGCGAGACATGTTCGAGGTATATTTATTAGGAAATTTGATTGCTTTCAGCCAAGTACATAATGTTTGTTTACCTTCTTTGTCCAATGTATAACAAGCGTTCGAATATTTATTAGTTGTTTTATTTTGATACAACTCAGGTTTGCTTACTAATTCTTTTAAGTCCTCACATGATTTTACTGTATTTTTAGTTTTCCTATGAACATTCATCACAGTATTGAAGATGTCATCGAAGAATTTTTTTCTCAACATTTATTACATATAAATTATGCCAAATAAGTAAAACTTCTAATATGACAACTCCTAAAATATGTTTCTTTTCCTTTAACCATACTTGTTCACTCTAACAATGTACTTATTTATGTCATTAGAACTATCCTGATATACTAGTGGAAATCTATAACTAACAATTTCATTAAGAACTCTTTCACTTGACTTCCATATTGGGGAAGTTCCATTTCATTCATTTTGAAAATTTTCTTATTTCTCATGAATGGGTGATCAACTAGTAAATTTACGATGATGATCAAAGTAGGATATCTTTCCACTACAAGATAATGAAAATACATCAGACCCCATTATGCAATGTGGACATACTACCTTGCCAGCCATGCTCCATCCAGACAACATTGAGTATGCCGAAAAATCACTAATCGTCCATAACAAAGTAATATGCATTGTAAACTTTGATTTACTTATAATGTCATAAGTCTCTGACCCTATATTCGATAAATGATTCATCTCTGTAATCAAAGGTTGTAAAAAAAATATCTATTTGCCCTTTTGGATCATGAGAACCTAGAATAAATACAGTAGGAAATATGAATTTGTCTTTCATGCATATCCATAGAGGTAAGTTATATGGTGTTAATATAAGTGGTCAAGATGAATATTGTTGTACATAGCTTCCAAATGACTAAAATTCATATATAGAAAGTTTGAGTCTCACATTATATGGTTCCATTGCAAAGGAGGAAAGTGTTGTATCAAGATGTTTCCATGTAGGGGAGTCATAAAGATAACACATTATATCTCCTTTGTGTACATGGTTTTGATGTCATCTCATGTGACTTGCTGTTGCGACAGATACATACAAGCGTTGGAGACTAACAGTTAACTAGAAGTAATACATGACTTTCAAGGAAATATTTTTCTTCTTCTTTCTAGACATGCGACTACTATACTTAAAACAAGGGTGATTACACATTTTGTATTTCATCAGTTCATTATCTTCATTCTAAAAGATCATGAAGTTATTGATATAACAATGAATCTTCTTTATTGGCAAACACAAATCTTTAATCAATTTTTTTGTATTGTAGAAGCTATCAGTCATGCAGTAACGGAGAATAACTCTAACATCAATTAACACATGTCATCGTAACATCATTCAGAGAAATGGTGTTCCGCCTTCATGTTCAGTAATCTTATAATAGCTGATAATTGAGAATGGTTAGAAGGAATACCTTCCCATAATTCTTTTTCATTAGCTTTTAACATGTCATACATTTTCTAAATTTCGGACGTAGATGTTTCCTCTATATTTGATTGATCATACGTATTCATTGCGTTGTAACATTCACAAACATTATATTGATGATTCCTCTAGAACAATTGGGTAGGGTGACAAAGCAACAAAATGGCCAATTTGGTCAAATATATACAACTCTATGTAATAATACCAATTGTAATAATTTGAAATAAATGCATACCTACATATATGTATTTTCATTGTATCCTCATCATGGAAAGCTGTATTTCTACATTGCGCCGATTACATGGATACTTTAACTCGACATCATTCAAATATTCTGGATGAGATTTAGTGAAGTTCACAAACTCTTCAGTTACAGTAAAAAATTCTTGATTGATAAATTCATTGTCTAACTTATTATATATCTGTTCTAATGCCAAAACTATTGGTTTATAATTCTTGATTTTGATACTAAACTAAGCTCTACAGCAGTAATTAACTAGACAATTGGGAAAAGAAAATAAAAAAAAGCATAACTTTCCGAAATCAAGTTATCTAACCAAGTGTATTAAGCTCCTAAGGAAGTTCGATTAATTCAAGAAGAAGAAATCGATTAAAATTTTATTTTGAAAGTAAAAAATAAATCAAACGAACAACTTAACCCACATGCCAATAATCACTGTCGATGGTAAGCAGCTTTGTGATGGAGAAAGTCCTTGCGGCCGAGCACTGCTAGGTGTAGCAGAGCATGATAGTTCTCTGTGCTAGATGGGCACTGTTGGGTGCAGCAGGGCACTGTCGAGCGTGGCAGTTCTCAACACTGGTTGAGCATTACCAAGCGCGGTGGTGCTCGACGCCGACAACCGCGGTGAATTGAGAAAAGAGGAGAGGGAGAGGGAAATACATGCATGTCGGAGGAGGAGAGTACGCCGGAGGGGTATGATCGCAAATAACCGGAGGGGAGATCGCCAATCGGTGGAGGGGAGATCGCTAGTTGCCTGGGGATTGAGCGTGCCAGGAGAAGATCAAGATGTAAATCCTAATTTCTTCCCAAATTTAATGATGGACATTATTTGACAGAATTAAATATTCCGTCGCAAATAATCGACTCATTTTTTAAATTTTATTATATAATTAGCAATGAAGTATCTATTCTATCACTAACCCTCTGTTTGGATGGAGTAAGGGAAGGTTCATTAACGGAAGGGGAAGGGAGGGGAAGGAAGGGAAAGTGAGGGGAAGTAAATTATTTAACTTCTCCTTGTTTGGGAGGAAGGGAAGGTTCATTAACGTAACATGTGTTACTTTGTTTGGGAGGAAAAGAAGGGGAATGAACGTTAAATAGATAAAGTTACAAAAATATCCTCACTTTTTAAATTAGACATTTTTCATAATATTAATATTTTTTTATAAATATAAATTAGATATTTTTAATAATAAAATTAATTTTTTTATATTATCATTTAAATTAGTTATTTTTTAATAAAAAATTAATTTTTTTTATAATATTCATGATAAAATAATGAATTATCGATAATCAAATAATTAAATAAGAAATAATGAAAATAATGATTTTAAAAACCTTAAATAAAAAAATTTGAAAGATAACGACGAGAATTCTTATTCTTTAAAAATTATTAATTTTTGATGGAAAAATTTAAAAATAATAGATATCCTTTTAAATTTTGACGATAAAAGTGATTTCTCCTTTCAATTCAGTTAGAAGACGTGTCAGATCCCCTCTAATGATCTGGCAGCAAGCGAGCTGTGAAGAAGGCGAGGAAATTGGACTCCGACGATATAGAAAAATTAGAAATTGGAATATTTCTTAAACTATTAAGAACAGGGATAAAATTGGAATAATTTTTTTTTTGTTTTCCCTTCCCCTTCCTTACACCCTAATTCGGGGTGTAAGAAAATCTCTCTTTCCATGGAACGAAGGTTAAAGCTTACCCTTCCTTACCTTTCCTTCCCTTTCCTCACTCCTTCCCAAACAAGGTTCAAAGTTTCCCTTCCCCTTATTTCCCCTTCCTTCCCCTTCCCTCACCTCCTCCCAAACAGACCGTAATAGAAATAATCCATCACTAGTAGTGACGGAGTAAATAATTAATCGCTAAAACCGTCGCTAATATATGGTTTTCTTGTAGTGCCATGGCCTCGATGAACTACGTACAAAAGTGAGAAGGTAATACTTTTTTTTTTTGGGAAAAAATACAGCAAGCTAAAATTTGGTCGAATCTTTGGTGCAAGGAATATATAGTGTAGATCTAATAGCAGGCAAAAAAAAGGGTTTAGATTAAGAATACTTGGGCCTTTTAAAGGGTAATTAGCCTTTAGCTTGGTCTAAAGTAGCAATGAATATGGAGACCTTAAAAATAGAAAGAAAGATGTACACTTTATGCTCTCTCTATAGAACATTTACGATGGCCAATTATCAATTATCATACACCTTTTGATTTATTATTTATTGTTTTCTTAAGAGAGAGAGACTAATAAAATTAAGTTTTGGTTCAGTAAAAGATGAAACCTAGAGAAAAGTTAAAAAAAAAGAAAAGAGATTATGATTGAGATTACTGGAGAGTGCTCTCTACCGAAGGTTCGGTAGAGTTTTTGATGTAATTAATATAACAATTTAATGGCTGTTAAAATATTTAAACAAATTAGAGTACCACTTTTGTATATTAATAATCAGAGAAGGTTGAAATCTTGATACATGTGATTGTATCAGACTTAGCTATAAGTGTTTTGATGACTTTAAGAAGATTATTGTGAACTAGTTTAGTTTAGCAAAAATTGCTCAGATGGAAATATGAATTCATAGTTATCTTAGTGTACGCAGATCAACAACAGCAACAAAGAACAAAAATTGATTGTTTGTTGCATGGATATTATTGTGCCATGAAAGAGGAAATTGTAGGAAAAGAATAGAGAAATAATTTACATTGTAGTCATTAATTTGCTCACACTGCCAAAATATTTTGCTTCTCCTGCTCAATCTATTTATCTCAACATTGATTCCTATTCTATGATATTCTGTTGTTCTTAAAGTTCTGCTTAATTCTCGAGTGGATACTGCAAAACAAATTCTTGAGAAGCTCAAATTGTCACGGTTTAGTTTCACTAACTACTTGAAGGATTCTGATAACCCAATAAAGTGAAACTTAAATCAAGTTCATACCCTAAAACATCAATCGTACAAGATAGCAACTACATCTCATATATAACTCTGCATTAAGCTCATAAAACCACATATAGCAAACAAAAGAGGATTAACCAGTGCTGAGTGCTTAATCAGTATCAAGTTGCAACACTGATAGAAGTGGCTTCATGACCTTGAGAATCCAGTGTATGGTTGATCTCGTGCTCGAAGGAGCGAATCTTGTGGAAATTGGCAATGAAGGCAGAGGCCTTGTCGTCCACGTCTGGGTCACCTATCCAACTCTTCTCTTCTTCACCGCTGGGACGGACTTTTCTCGAGACAGGATGTCTCGGTTCGCGGTGATACTCAGAGTCTTCAGCTTCTTCGACCTTCGAGTGCTTTGTGCTGAAGGTGAAACAGGATGAGCAGCTTCCTCCCATGTGTTTGGTTGAGAGAAGATTGGTGAGGTACGGGGATGGGAAGAGCTGCCTTCATTTATAGAAAAGAGGAATCCTTTTAGTGGTGGGGAGAGATATTGGATCCTTTTGATGCTTATTTTTGACACACTGAGTAGAACTGTAAAATTTTTGAGAGACAAATTCTATCGAGTCAACTTGGTGCGACCATTGACCCATTCAATTTTTGTCATTCTTCACAATGAGTTACATACGACAGATGAAGTATCTCTTCAGTCTTCTTGGATGAATATGATCATTTCTTAGTGTATTCCAAATACAAGTTCTTTGAAATCAAACTTGAGAAATAGCTTATTACTATGCATCCGCAGATTGTGAATTTGATCAATGAGTGCATGAAACATCATCAGCAACATCTGGGAAATAGCATATTTTCAGAAGAATATTATGGTCCTTATAAATTAATTAGGAGAAGGGACAACATAATGATTGGGCTTAAAAGGATGCTAGTTTTCTACACACCAGTGAATAAAAAGCAACTGCTGTTCAATTTTATGAAAGAATATAATGATATGGGAACTAATTATCTTTTCCAACTCCCACTTTGAAAATCATTTTTGACAAGTGAATTAGACAAAGTCCTGTTCCTAAGTTTACTTATCCGACAACCAGGTCCGAATCAACTTTGATTAATATGCATGGTTTAGCTTCGCAGGCAAGGAATGGCCAGAGCTAAGATCATTTACTGACCGCAAAGTTAAAACCAGTGAGGTCGCGTTTGTTCTGTATCACTTTGAATCAATGCCATCAGAAATTGGTTGGTGAGAACTGGTTTTAAATTAGGGTTCCGATAGCTTCATGTCCTTCGTGTTTTCAGACCTGTCCTTTTCCTCTGGCATCCTTTTATATTTGTTTGACTTGTCCAACTTTAAGAAAATATCACGTTGCTTGCTGTATCACAATGAGATTAGTTTATTATAAAGTACTATAGAATTTTCATCATGAAAGAGGATTGTGTGTGTTGGGTGATGCCTATGTTGCAGAGCTATGAGATTCATATTCTGATAGTACAAATAATTAGACTTGGATTAGTGTCAGAGTCATTGGAAAATAGTGCTAAAGGGAATCTCAGAAACGATGAGGGTAATACTCCTCTCTTGAAGATAAAGATGAATCATTTTAGTGGTCCACAACATTGCTTTTAAGAAAAATTAAAATAAGCTTGACCCAATAGAAGAAGGTAAGTAATAAGTTAAGGATTTTTTTGTATTAGGACTAATCATCTGATGTGTGTCTCACTCTTCTTTTGGGTGATAAGATATCAAGATCTAACAGAAATATATATATGACATTATTGCTTCTAAATGTAGAAATGTAAGATCCTAAGATGTTTAACGATACTTTCATGTAAACAATACATTATAAGACAGATTCAGCATAGATCATATCAGTTTTAGATGTACACTGAAGATGCTAAGAGAGATTCCATATGGCCAATACAAACAATATTGTGCTTGAGTTTGAGCTGCAACTTAATGTAAACTTCAGTAAATTGGAAATTGTGGGGGAAACCTGGTATTATTTTTAACGAATAGTTACAATTATCCACTTAATTCTGAAAATCTGAATACTTGATCCGATAGACACGCACGTGCAATGAGTTGAACAAAAACCCCAGGATCTACATCAGCAAAAACTACACTAACGCAAAAACATATATCCAGCCATCTGAGGTAGTCTGTGTCATCTTATCTCTGTCCATCAATAAAGGTCACTGAGCTCTTTTTATTTCTGTGGATGCTTTGGTATCTTAAACAAGCAAGATCGGCTGTCGAGATATGGAAATGAAAACTGAAACATGCTTGAAACCGAGATTATATGTTTTTATTTGCCTGAAGAGGCATGTCGAGTTTGATCCCTGTTTCGAGCCAACCATCCATCCTTTGGGGAAGACGTTTTCCCTTGAGTGGTCCGCCTTAGCATCTCTGTAACATAAAGGGAAGTCCATTTAAGATGTTAAACAAGTTGAAATCTAAGATACAGGGAATTTACAAAATACCTCTTTCCCTCTCAAGTTCTTGATCGAGCTCTTCTTTCCACTTTCTCTGCCGTTGGGGTGAAATTTCTCTTAGAATCCGATCATCCTCTTCTTCACTTCTTGACTCTTGCTTGCTGCAATGTCCAGGGCTCGCCTTATTTGCTAAGTCAGGAAGCTGAGCAGTTGTTCCATTGGCCACCTTGTTGGATGACATTTTGATCTTTGGAGGTAATTTTGGATTTCTCGTCGCATTCTCCTCGCATTTCTTCCCAGAACTGTGCTTGTTTTTGTTGTTCAGACTATTATAGAACTCCTCATATAGTGGCGTCTGTAGCTTCTTAAGATCAAGGGCCTATCAAAACAAAACAGGAAAGCTCTCAAGTCTCAACCAATCCCATAAACTTAATTTAAGCTATCATTCAAAAAAATAAAAATAAAAAAAAAATCAAAGATTTAATGCAAGAGAAACAAGAAGCTGAGTCCCCTACCTTCTCATCTAGAAACGCTCTAATTTTTGACTCTGTAACTTCATCATCATCCTCCACTGGCTCCGAAGAGAATGCGAAATCATTTCCCCTTCTTGTGCATGAACCCTCAATGACATGCTCATGTGAGTCGTCTAGGTGTAGTTCTGGACTGACATCAAACTTCTCTGGCAGCCATTCGTCGAAGGGTTCAGACATTGGGTTGAAACTCTAATAGAAATCAAATGATTAAAGTCACCAGCCAACTTCATTACCACCAGATCCTACTGATTTACATGCAATCGAAAATAGAGTCTAACATGACCGTTTAATGCAACTTACTGATCCAACATTTGGAAAATCATCTGTATCATCTAGTTGGCACATGTCACTACTATTACTTAATTCCCATATAGGTTTGACATTAATAAACTCCTTGGGAATAACGGAGCAGCTTCTGCTATCATTGCCATCTTTATCCAATTTATCACCATCATTGTTGCTGCTCAAGCATTTCTCCATAATGAATATTGTGATCTGAGTGAAATCTACAAAATATAACTAACTTACATGCTTTTTGTGTACAGCTTGGATGCCAGGGCCACATCTCTAGAAGCTTCCTGGAAGTGAGTCATGTCAGTTCAATGTGGAAAAGAGGGGGAAAAAATAGAAGCAATGGACTCAGAATGAACAGCTTCCAGATGAAATGAAACTAACTCCAACGTCAGAATGGTGTATTGGATGCAGATCTTCAAATTCTTTAGTAACGAATGGATGCTGCATAGTATTCAAGACGAACATATAATAGTGTTCTAACAATCAATTAAAAATGTTTCCTGGATAATAAACCAGGATATTCAATACAAGTTTGTTGACTGTACCTGGAGCAAATCAGAGGCAGTAGGCCTCAACTTTGGTTCCCTATGGATAATAAGATATTAGTGGCCAAAAAATCCGGCAATAAGCACAAGGAGAATAAAACACTATGCAAGGAAACAATTACTAATACAAAATCATTGGGAAAAAAAACAGATTTTATAGCAATAACAAGCTCAAGAAACTGAGAAAATGATTGCTAATGGAAGACTTGAAGTTGGAAAATAATTGGTTTAGTCAAATTATATAAGCACTCAATTTCTGAAGATATACCTAATGTCTGTTTTCTTAGAAATGCATTTGATAGTAAACAACTCTGCATCTATCACCAACAGAATAACATACGGAAATTGTTGCCTTCAAATGACAGCCCTTTTTGATTTATATTACCGTTTAGAAAACTTATTTAAAAGTATCAAACAGAAAAGTAAATGAAATAAGAAGTTCAAATGAAAAATGAAGACATGCATACTTCTGTAAGCATTTTAAGAGAAAATCTTTAGCTCCTGAAGACAGATGTTCTGGTATTGGAGGATGAGATTTTGTTGTTCCAATATGGAAAAGAGCGGCAACCTGAATGATATTTCAGTTGTAAATCTCAAACATAGACGGATATATATTTGACAAGTGAACAAAAAGTAAAGGGCAAGGTCATACCTCTTGATACTGCTGACTCCAGGGGGGCTTACCAGTAGCCATCTCTATGACAGTGCAACCAACACTCCATATATCAGCTGAGCTGAAGCAGTTTAACTGACTTTTAGTGTTTATAAAAATTTCTCAAATGGAATATAATGTTAAGGCAAAGGAACCTAATCAATATATAATCTCATAGTGGACTAAATTTCACAATAAGTGAAATGCTTTGGAATCAATAAGGAAAATACAAATAAGCAATAGTTACATCTCAGAAACACAACACATTTTCAAAAATTGCAGGAAAGGGGCAGTGAACAATAAAAGTAGAGTATAATATAAGCATCAGTTTTTCTTCCAATCTTCTTTGGTGAATAAGCTAACACAAAATGAAATTCACACATGTTTCATGCTTGTTGCACCTCTCAGAGTGTGGATGAGACAAGACAAACTATGTCATCTAACTCATAAATCTGGTACTAGTGATGAGTAGAGTGTATCTGATGAAACACATAATTGACAATGATATTACGTTAAATGTTCATTTGGATATACAAATTTGAAAAGAATGGATGTAATATCCTCAAAAGATGTTAATGTTTCAGGCATTTCTAAAAAATTGCATAAAAGCGATAAAATAAAATTGATGCAAAGATTAGAAATTATTAATTGCTACTGCCCCAAACTTGTAACATAGTAATGCATAGGTAAAAATCTAAGGCCAATACACTCCTTGTCCTTGGAAACACCAATTTACTTATATTTGTGCATTTCTGTGGACGACAAAATAACAACATTGCTATAACAAAGTCTAACCTAATCTCGCAAATGTTTAAGTAATATGGAGGACAGTCTTCCCAAACAAATAGTGAAACTAACACTAGTATGCAACTCTGTGAAAAGTTTTTTTGTGTGTGAAATATGAACCATACAAAACATGGACTTAACAAGACAAATAGTGATTCCTTTTGTTGCATAGAAAATTGGGCATGATAACATTTGTGTTTTATAACAAATGGAGATGGATGCCATCTTTGGCATAGTATTAATTTATCCCTTGACTAGATATTGAAGAAAATAAATGGTTGTATCCTTCAAACCTAAACGAATGTACAAATGACTATGCATTAAGATTAAAAAAAAACAAATTAAAACAGAACACATTTTATAGACAGCAAAAATACAATATGGGAAAGCATAAACAAGGTGATCATGAATGTATTTGTTGGCTCCATGTAGAATTACTTACTCAAATCAACTGAATATTCATACTGTGCAGGTTTCATCTCATTATTTTGTTTCAAAGCTAACATGGTAAACATCAACACTTACAAGCTATGCCCAGTTTGAAGAATTACTTCTGGTGCCATCCAATATGGAGTTCCCTTCATTGACTTGGCTGCATTAATAGTGGCCTGAAAAAAATCACGTTGGTACACTAAGAGAGTTTTCTCACGCAAAAGATTTTCTAGCAAAGACAATTGTTCAAAATAAAAAAGATGGTATCTGATTTGGCCATATGTTGTTGGAATTAGTTGATGTTGATCCAAGATCTAACCGGTGAGCTCATCGTCTAGTCAATGGCTTGAACTGGTGGGGTGTTGGTATGATGTAGATAATGAGTAGTAGTTAGTTGACTCACCCTTTTGGCTATGGTTGGTTGCACCCTTTCAGATGTGGTTGAGGCATGGCTGACACACCCTTCAACTATAGTTGTCGCTGACTTAATATCATCCTTTGTTAAATCACCCTTTTGGGAAGTCAAGATCCTCTCATATAAGTAGTTAGGTCGAGGTTCTCATGTAAGTAGTTAGGTTGAGGCAAGGGTTCTATCTTTGTTTTAAATGATAATGCCCTGTACAAGTGTACTTATGATTGATTGGCAATTATCTCACTCAAAATACGAGTACTTCAAATTTTAAGTCTTGACAAACTTTTAAAACCTTAGAATTCTTTAAAAATGAAAGATTTGGACTGAACAAATCCATCATCACTCAAATAGTTTTGGATATTAATTTCTCATTTGCCCAAGAAACTGATTTATGATGGTCTACTCACGAAACAAGTCGTCAATGCCCCTACTTGATTAATTGGTCACTTAAACCAAATTCCAACACCATATTCATAGTAGCATGAGAAAGCCTAAGTTGATGAGTCATGAGAGTTCATTAAATAAATGAACAACTACCCTTAACACAGACCAATTGTTTCCTAAAAATAATACCAACATAATAAGAGAGTCTTCTCACACATTACAACTTTAATCAATGTTCAAAATAAAAACGTATAAAAAATTTCTGGTACCAGCTTTGCAACTTGTTTTGATGCCCCAAAATCTGCCAACTTGATGCAACCCTTGTTGTCCACAAGAATATTAGCCCCCTGAACCAAAAAAAAAAAAACTACAATGACGAGGGAAGCTAACAAGATATTAAAACCAGAAATTGCCAAAGAAATATCATGCCTTTATGTCCCTATGCATGATCCCATTTTGATGAAGATACTCGAGCCCCTGCAACAGCTGCTTGGTATACATTCTTATAACCTGTTCAAGGAGAAAAATTAGTTAATTTCAGCAGTCATCAGCATTTGCATAAGTCCAGTAAGCATTATCATAAATTCAAATACATACAGCTTCTGGAAAAGACCCAAACTTTCCGAGTAAAGATGAGATGGATCCTCCTGGAACAAACTCCAGAAAAATATTTAAAGTTTCCTCCTCTCTAGTTGTTCCCAGATATCTCTGTCATGTGTAGAAAAAATGTCTTTTAAAATATTTTTTAAAAAAAGAAATAAATGAATAGTCTCAGAACATAGAGCAGTCATAGCACCACAACACAGAAAGCACTCACAACAATATTTGGATGGGAAAGGTTCTTTAGAAGCTTTACTTCTTCCTCAAGCTCCCTTATGTGAGCCTACCAACAAGTTTATAACAAATCATAAATAAAGGGAACCAAAACCAAGATCCACACTCATTTTCACATAGAATATATGCATATAAAGAAGAGATCATAACTTGAGCTTTCTCCTTGGAAGCACTGTTAGTCCCAATCAAGACCTGCGAATAAGGGACCCTTTGTCAAGAAACATCACCGGAGGGATGCAAGTAGACGCCCAATCCGATGGGGAATACAAGAATATGAAACAAGAATCCCCCACCTGCTTCACGGCAAGTAGCTCTCCCGAATCGAGATTCATACCCATATAGACATGACCAAAAGCGCCGCAACCGATGAGTTCACCCCTTCGCCATCGGATCGGAGGTGCATTATCTTTCTCCTCTGAGGGCGTTGGCGGAGGGAGTTTTGGAGCAAATCCCCCAAACCCTAGCCCCAATCCAATCCTCGATTTCCTCAGGCAAGATCCGATCTTTTCCACGATCCTACCACCGCCTACGCCGTCGTTCCCATCAGAGTCTGTTCGTAACGCGAGGGATCGTCGAACCGATCCGAAGAGGTCATTCATCGTCATTTTCCGCTGCGGGTGATGTTCTGCTTGACTCCGATTGGGGTGCTTCCGTCAGCGTATCTCAGCGGCGTCCTCCGAATCTCATCTGGGGTGGAAATAGGAGTCGCAGTGTTCAATTGCGGACTTGGAAGTGAGCAAACAAGCGCAGATGCCAGGAGATCGAGAGAGACAGAAGAGTGAGGAACGGTGATGGATGCGGCGTGGCTCCTCTCTACCGCACCCTCTTGGCCTTTTCAAAAGTTTCGAGTCAAATGGACCGAAAAGCCCCTCAGAGCCGTTAGATGAACACGTTAGTTCTTTGCATTTTTTTTTAAAAATCTCATATTCTTTAAAATTTGTGGAAAACATATATTACCTAATTCTATTTGTACTATATATATATATATATATACAGAACTTGTAGCCTGCGGCATTTTTGCTGCGGCGCGGTGCGGCGAAGCAAACGTGGCGCTGCCACGTCAACAAAGAATTTACAAGTTCTGCGTAAAGAGAGGAAACAAAGCCCTAGCCGCCGCATACCCTTCTGCCGCCTCCTTCTCCGCGAGTCCCCTTCTGCCGCCTCCTTCTTCACGAGTCCCCTTCTGCCGCGGGAAGAGACCTCTCCCCCCTCCTCATCTCCTGTCGCGAGCCCTAGATTTTGCGCCGAGCTCTCCAGCCGCCGTCCTCTCCTTTCTCTCCCCCCTCCTTCTCCTCTCCGGCCGCGAGCCACGACAGAAGCGTCTAGCTCTCCCACTCCGGCGACAGGTCATCTCCTCGAAGCCCTAGCAGAAGCGCCGCACGACGCCGTAGCAAAAAAACGCCGCAGCAAATAAACGCCGAGCTCTCCCCTCTCCTGCCACGTCCTCTCCTTCCTCTCTTCGCGAGGAAAATCCTTCTCCGGTAAATTCTTGCTATATTTTTGTATACTCAATTTAGTTTGCATTTCATATATTCCTTTATCTTGGTCTCCGGTAAATCCTTCTCATTCCTCTCTGTTGCCAGTGTGCTGTAAAAATAAGTGATGTTATCAAGAATTCATATGAGCGTTATTTCAGTCACTAGAAACTTTGTAATTCCACTTTTTTTTCCCCCAATTATATCCAATGTGAAACTGTTGTGATTACTTCCATTTATAGACTAATGGTAGATGTAGAAGATCGACAAAATTCTCAAACTATAACTTGCTGTGTCTATGACAAAATTCTCATATGAGCGTTATTTCAGTAACTCAAACTATACTTGGATTTTGAACATTCTAACAGTGCAAACCCCATGTTTGAATTGTTCAAATACTTTATCTCACCTAGATTGGCCCAATTATTTGATTCAACAAATAAGTTTGTTCAAATTATAAGCTGATGCTATTTTTTGCAATATGTTTGATTCAACAAATTTTTACTTTTATATTGAATTAAACAGGTTGGTGCCGTAGCCGGATTTCAATTCTCAAATGGTGAGCCATTTGATTTGATTTTAGCTTCCTATTTGAATTTCACAATCTGTATTATAATATTAGAATTTATTTTTGAAATGTTAATATATTGTAATGTAGGGAAAAACATATGTGGTTTTTGTTGGACGGAATCCCGGTGTTTATGATAGTTGGGAAGAAACTCATACTCAAGTTAACAAATATAGCGGTGCATTGCATAGATCATATCTCAGTAAAGAGGAAGCATTTAGAGTTTTTAATTCATACAAGGAGAAACAACATGGTTTCTTTGCCCCTACTGTCCAAAAATGTTCAAGCTCAACTTTGGGTTCAACTTCAACTGCATCCTCAAGTTCTGGTGAAAAAATGAAGCATACTGAAGAACTAGCAAAGTTGATAAAAAGTCAGATAGATTTAGCTGATGAATATCGTCGTAATGCAGCTAAGATTGCCGAGATGTGTGAAGAGATTAAAAAAAAATGGATTCTGTTCATATTAGTGATTAATCGGTAGACTTCTTTATTTAGTTGGATGAATGTATTTTATGGTAGACTTTTTTTATTAAGTTGGATGAATGTATTTGACAGTAGACTTTTTTATTTAGTTGAATGAATGTATTTGACAGAGTTGAATGAATGTATGTATTTGGCCCTGAGATGTTCGTGAGCCTCAGGGTTTCGGTAATTTAGTTTTCAATTATGGGTTTATTTTTGATGTCTTCCATTTGCTATAAGTTGTGAGATCTCCTTACAAATTAAACTTGTTTTCTTCTTGTGAAAATCGGGACCTAAGATGGAATTGGCCAAGCGAGTCAGCACCAGGTTTCTCCTCACAAGCACCAAGGAAGTGTATGGTGATCCCCTGCAACATCCACAAGTTGAGATCGACTGGGTTTTGTCAATCCAACACTCATTTTCCTCAACCACTTTTGTGGATTTTCTCTTCACTTGTTTGCCAATTGAAAATTGATGTCTTGGATTGAATGCTTTCTTGTATTTCTATGTTCGGAGTTGCTATGATGAAGGTAAGTTGCGATGCAACTAATATTTTTTTTGAAGGTTCTTATCCAGGATGTTGAATTGCAACCCAATTGCCATCCTATGTTGGGAGCTAATGGATCATGCCCAGATTTGATTAGTCAATAGTCAAAAGACAATTATTTCATGGATAAGTTCATCTTAATAATAAGGTCACATATTTCAGATATTGACAGGACACTAATGTTGGGATCTTAGATGGCTAGAGGGGGGTGAATAGCCTCTTTGAAAAATACTAAACACAAATTTCTTCAAGAACTTTGTTAGCACAGCGGAATTAGAAAACTAAAACAAAGAGAGAACGCAGCACACTAACTCAGAGATTTACGAGGTTCGGGGATAACTTGCCCCTACTCAGTGATACACACAGGAGTCAAGCTGATCGCGAACAGAGATTGCAGTCTGTTAGCATCAGTATCCGTTGATGCTCAATCTTTCCTCATCGCAGTGATACACAGAAGAAAGTAAGCTCTGTCTTATTCCTTTGATGAGGCTTAATTTGAAATTAAGCACTGGAATGGAACCTGCAACCTGCACCACATAAAGCTCACAGCAGAAGTTGATTAGTTCAAACGAATCAGAAACCAGCAGAACCTGACAGTGTGCAGACAATGTGGTGGATCGGTCAGCGGACCGATCCACACCTTTGAATTGATGTCTGATCGGTCGTGAAGACCGATCAGGGTATGACCTGATCGGTCTGCAGACCGATCAGGGCTTAATGAGGGCGGTTCGATATGGCCTGATCGGTCCTACAGACCGATCAGAGTGCATATGGATCGGTCCACAGACCGATCCCCTGCCTTTTTCCTTCTCGCGACATCATCTCCTGATCGGTCTACAGACCGATCAGATTACACTCAGTGTGCTACTGAGTGTTTCCTGATCGGTCACCAGACCGATCAGCAAACCTAGTTTCATCAGATCGGTCACGCACCGATCAGGCAATCAAATCTCACCAGATCGGTCCGTGCACCGATCAGGCAATCAAAATCACACTGGATCGGTCCGTTGACCGATCCAACGCCTATGTGATACTAGGATTGGTCCTGAGAACGAGCTACCGAGCCCTCTCTGACTTCGTCCGGTCCAGAGAACGAGCTACCGAGCCCTCTCTGACCTAGTCCGGAGAACGAGCTACCGAGCCCTCTCCGACTTCGTCCGGTCCAGAGAACGAGCTACCGAGCCCTCTCTGACCATTCCGTGCCAAGTCACCATACTTGGACTTTTCCCGTGCCAAGCTCCCTGCTTGGACTTTTCACCAGATGTCTTGATCCATCTGGATTTTCCCTTGGCCTCACTCACCGGGACTTGCACCTAGCTTCACTCACTAGGGTTTTCACCTGGCTTCACTCACCAGGATTTCCAATCTGCCTGGCTTCACTCACCAGGACTTTCCAACTGCCTAACATCCCAGTTAGGACTTTCTCAATCAGGTCAACCTAGTCAACCTAGATTAGTAATTAATCTGAGTTAAATATCTGATACAAACTTAAATCAGTGTCAACAGCAAAACAACATCCAGGTCAGACTGTATCAACAACTAATAGAATGCAGAATTTACTCGTCCCTTTAAGAATTTGCACATATTGATACAAACAAATATTATGTATTTTAAGCTACCATGTTTGTGCCGTTACACAGATAAATAAATTATGTATCACCATCACATTTCCACCACAGCAGGATAGGTAAAAATATCTATCTTCCACCACAGTAGGATATAGGAAGTCAGCCTACAGGAAGTTAAATATGAAAAATAGGTACAATCAGACATTCCAACATTGTACATCTTTCTTACACGAAGTAAAATAGGTACAATCAGACATTTCAGCCTTAAATCTAAACAAAATCAGCATCCCATTACAGCACAGTTGAAAACGTCTCAATATTACATAATGACAAACGTCTCAGTTGAAATCAGCATCCCATGCCTGTAAAAATCGGACAAATAAAGGATAGAGTTAAGTATGAAAAAGATAAATAAACAGTATTATCATTTTAAGTGTTGCAACATCACCAGAATAAACAAAAGTATCATCCAATAAACACAGGAAATGCACTAAACTAAATAATAAACACCACAAAAAACTAAAAAAGTGGAAATCTTTTTCAGCTAAAGATCTCATTTATTGGAAAGAAACAGAATATATGCTGTTGAAATAAACAAATATGGAGCTGATAATGAGTTAGGGAAGGTAACCTGAATAACCCAGACACTGAGCAGTGATTCAAGGCAGAACATACCAAATCCAATGAAATAAAAGATCTACAAGCAAAGAGTTAGAGATTCAGTTTAGACAAAGCTAGAAATAAAGAAAGAATCGGCTCTCAACATTAATGGAACAAGTTTTTCATTTTTCGCAGCCCATCATCTCTATTTGGCATGACAAAACTGGCAGTAATAGCTCTGAGGGAGGGTTATTCCCATTTGTTTATCAATAGTTTGGCCTAACTTGTTACAGGGACAAAGAACCACTAGGTTTGAGGTGCTTCTTAGTTATATGATGATACTATGCCTTCTAGTAAATTTTTTTAGTGCATATAGTTATGTAATTACATTTTCCAAATGAGTCAGAACATACCCCAACTAGCGCATGTTATTAGAACCTGTAACAATAAAGATAATTTATTAATTTTATTCTCTCAATAAACAATAAACCACTATAATTTAAAAAATTAAAACTTTGATAGTACCGGCTATAGATCCCAAATACGGTTCATATGTGTCGTCAAGACTGATATGATTATTATCTTCAATTGATCTGATAATTGACACATTGTCATATACAAAAGATAATAAAATAAATTTGTTTGCAAGAAAAATTGAATCGACACATACCCTTGTTGCAAATTAGGACAGTTACGCTTGTCATGTGACACTCCTCGAAGTCCGCATCCACGACAAAGCCTAGAATTTGATGTTGATTTCTCCTTTGATGATTTTAATCTCTTTCCACATCCCTTTGTTCTTACTACAGAAGGATCAATAATACTAAGAGTCTCATCCATTGATTTTTTTCTTTGACTTCTATCACTGCATGCTGTATTAATGGACATATCTTGAATTTTGTTGTAGATACAATCAAATTGTTCTTCCAAGAAGGTTGTCCTCTCATTACTCAAAGATGCATCATCAACTAACACTGAAGCTTTATAGGATAACCTCGAGTGCCTCGACATCAAATATCTTTCTGAATCTGGATCATCAATGACATTTTGCTCTCCTAAAGCATATATTGCTCCAACTTTTGCATATCGCGTCCATCGTTTGAGTATATACATATCAGGCAAATGAAACACTTGGTTGATACGAAAAAAAGCTAACATATGTCTACATGGAATGCCCTCAAACTCAAATTTTCTACAGCTACACGATATGTAATCCCTTTGTTTGTTATGCATGAGCACTCTTGATTTTGAGGAAGAGGAACTTTGAAATTTCATCACGTGGTAAACTGCTGAGGCAACTTCTGTAAATGTCTGTTGCACATAATAACTATGACTCTCAATCATTTCACTTTGAAACTCAAGCCATTTCTTTTTTGTGTACAGCTTAACCATTTGACTTTCCATTGGCCAGGTTGTATTAACTTTGGGATTCTCATTCATATCAATATGGTCTGCAACTAGCTCATTGTGTCTTTGGTGTCTCAGTGCTCTATTAAAACGTGTGATAAAATCCATTAATGAGTTCTTATTTGAGACATATTTCTTGAAAAATGCATGTGACCCTTCAGATCTTTGGCTACTTGACATTCCTGCAGAAAATACATGACTAAAATATGCTGGCACCATGTCGGAATTCATACATCAAGGACAACCAATCATTCTTCTCTAAGTTAGCTTCCTTGATAGTCTCTTCCCATGACTTCTCAAAATCATCAGTTGTTGTAGAATTTGTAATGATGTTCTTTATGCTGTGATAATGGTTTCGAAAAGTCAAAGGGTCTAATTTTTCTGGGAATTTGTTCAATATGTGCCACAAACAATATCGATGCACTGTTTGAGGCAAAACCTGTGCAATAGCTTTTGTCATTGCAGGATCTTGATCAGTGATGATAATGTTTGGTGCACCTTTAGGCATGGCTTCTAAGAACTTTGTAAGCAACCAAACAAAAGATTCAGTTTTCTCATCACTAAGAAACCCACAACCAAAAAGAATTGTCTGATGATGATGATTAACTCCTACAAATGGTGCCAAAATCAAACCATATTTGTTGGTGTTATAAGTTGTATCAAATACAATAGCATCACCAAATACACTATATGCCCTTCTTGATACATGATCAGCCCAAAAACACCTACTAAATCTGTTATCTGAATCAGTCTCGTAGGCAAAGAAAAAAGCTGAATTCTTCTCCTGCTCAGATGTAAAAAACTCTATAAGTGTTTCAGCATCAATACCCTTTTGTTCATCCCTTAGATTTCTCTCAAAGTTTCTAATATCAGTTTCTGTACAACCTACCCGTTCAGGGCCTCCATACTCTATCTCCAATAAACGAATTTGTTGACAAGTTGGTACATTGGCCTCTGAATACTGTTTTGTCAATGCTTTTTTGGCTGTAGAAACACTACGATGTGAGCGAAGCAAATGCACCTTTGATGGAGTTGAGAGCGGATGATTATGAGCTTCTATAAAGTTACAGATAACCCAATCCGGTCCCATCTGTTTCTTGACAAATACAATATTTGCCTTACAACCCGTTCTAACTGTGCCACGTGCTCTTTCCCTTATTTGTTGATCAGGATTTGGATGTTTATTGTGTCGCATTAGATCTGTATGTCCTTCTTTAAAACATACAACTTGTTTCCATGTGACTTCATTTGTCATTTTGTTTTTCCTGCTCGTGCTATTCCTTGAACTAAATCCGGCTTCTCGTGCATATTGGTTATAGAACGAATATGCATCCTCTAGAGATGAGAATTCCATTCCAATTTTTGGCTTTCGATCATCTGCAACTTGGGGAATGAATTCCTGATCATCAACTCTATTTTCTTCCATTTCTGGGTGCCCTCGCATTATATTTGACAATAGATAAATAAATAAACATTGTTTCAATTAACAAAATAAAACAAAGGTATACAGATATAGAGATATATAGATGCAAAAATACAGATATACAGATATACTGTAGCACTCTTTCTCTTTTGTATTTTATTTCTTATACAACCAAAAGAAATACAGATATACAGATGCAAAAAAGACTATTAAATTAAGAAATTTAAAAAAAGTAAACAGAAGTCCATCATGTTTTTCTAGAAGTAAACAGAAATTTAAAAGAAGTAAACAACAAGTTATAGTTTGAGAATTTTGTCGGTCTTCTACATCCACCATTAGTCTATAAATGGAAGTAATCACAACAGTTTCACATTGGATATAATTGGGGGAAAAAAAAGTGGAATTACAAAGTTTCTAGTGACTGAAATAACGCTCATATGAATTCTTGATAACATCACTTATTTTTACAGCACACTGGCAACAGAGAGGAATGAGAAGGATTTACCGGAGACCAAGATAAAGGAATATATGAAATGCAAACTAAATTGAGTATACAAAAATATAGCAAGAATTTACCGGAGAAGGATTTTCCTCGCGAAGAGAGGAAGGAGAGGACGCGGCAGGAGAGGGGAGAGCTCGGCGTTTATTTGCTGCGGCGTCGTGCGGCGCTTCTGCTAGGGCTTCGAGGAGATGACCTGTCGCCGGAGTGGGAGAGCTCGACGCTTCTGTCGTGGCTCGCGGCCGGAGAGGAGAAGGAGGGGGGAGAGAAAGGAGAGGACGGCGGCTGGAGAGCTCGGCGCAAAATCTAGGGCTCGCGACAGGAGATGAGGAGGGGGGAGAGGTCTCTTCCCGCGGCAGAAGGGGACTCGCGAAGAAGGAGGCGGCAGAAGGGGACTCGCGGAGAAGGAGGCGGCAGAAGGGTACGCGGCGGCTAGGGCTTTGTTTCCTCTCTTTACGCAGAACTTGTAAATTCTTTGTTGACGTGACAGCGCCACGTTTGCTTCGCCGCACCGCGCCGCAGCAAAAATGCCGCAGGCTACAAGTTCTGTATATATATATATATATATATATATATATATATATATAGTCCACCTAAAATTTTATTATTAATCAAAATGTCATCAAACTAAGCAAATTAGATATAGGATGCATATCACAACACTTACTCATATTTATTGTAATATTAAGAATATTCATATCAATTACTCTATCTAAAAATTTTATTCTAAACTTTAAATAGGATAGTTAAAAATTTTTTGCATCAATTATTTTATTCAATTTTTAAATTTTATATTTATGAATAATATTTTTTTAAATTTAGGGAATAAATTCCCTAAACATTATAAAAGAAAGAGGAAAAAAATATAAAAAATTAAACATTATAAAAGAAAAAGAAAAAAAATTGATATATAATATAATAAAAAGTAGATATCTACATTTAATAAAATAATTTTTTTACTCTAATTATAAATTTTAAATAAGAAAATTAGTATGGACTCTCTAACACCTACACATTAACATGGATGCTATAATAAATTATCATTCATTTAGGTGGATTTAATTACTCTACTTTACTTGCCAATAAATCTAAAAATATCATAATTCATAATTATTAAAAAATGTCAATGAGAAACTAGACTAGATAATTATGAAAATAAATATGTACCCATTCTAATTTCCTCAAAACATATACTAATTCTTTCGGCCAAATATCGTAGATAGTCAAGCCATCAGTCAACAAACTTGCTAAAGCGCATGAGCTCCATGGATCGTCGATGAAGGAGATAAATGTACCTAGAATGCACTCTAAAAGAGGGTTAGATTGGCAGGGGACAAATCCTGTGCACACTCCGACACTCAAGTTAGGATTTTCTTAAGGTGGTATGTAGAGACAAAGCTGGAGAAAAAGAGTAGAACTTGGTGGAGTTAAAAAGAAACCAGAATCCTTCTCATTATCTTCATGAGTGTCTATATAGTTGTCTAAGGAGCATCTTTACGTCGATTGAAATATCATCATTATGGGAGTTGATGAGGGGACCAAATCTGACAATTGTTGGTTGCCTCCCCATTCTAGCTCCATGTGTCAGTAGGGGGTATCTAGGAGACTAGGTTTGATACCTTGATAATTGCACCTCTAGTCTCTAGAAGCCACGTGTCTTGGAATATTCTTTGTTACTATCAGTGAGCTCGAATAGGGTGTTGACCTGTCCTTAGGAGGAAAAAGGTGATATTGATGCGGAGTAGCTTTGGGAATATTCGAAGGCAGGTACCAAGACTGAGACAATGTCGGGATTCACCTTTGAGGGGGAGTGTCAGTGACTGTGGTTTAGATGAAGATGATGTCAGTGATTACAAAAGAGATCGAAAGGGCATCCGTTGTTAAGACTAGGGTAGGGTCTATCACCAAAGCTAAGCGAGAGTCCCTCTCCAAGACGGAGAAGAGAGTCTATTGCCGAGACGGTAAGGGAGTCTAAAACTGAGACTGAATCTGAGACCAAAACAGAGTCTACAACTGAGACTGTGGTTGAGAGGGAGTATGAGACTAAGATGTAGTCTACTACCGAGATTGTGAGGGAGTATAATACTAAGATAAAGTCAATTGTTGAGACTATAAGGAAGTCTGAGACTGAGATGAAGTCTACTCTCGAAATTATGGCCAAGACCAAGAGGGAGTCTGAGACTAAGATGGAGTCTATTACCGAGACTGTTATGGAGTCTGAGACTAAGATGAAGTCTACTACCGAGACTATGAGGAAGTCTGAGACTGAGATAGAGTCTACTGCCTCTGTGAGGGAGTCTGAGACTAAGATGAAGTCTACTACTGAGAATATGAGGGAGTCTGAGACTGAGAGGAAGTTCGAGACTAAGATGAAGTTTACTACAGAGACTATAAGGGAGTCTGAGACTGCGAGGGAGTCTGAGACTATGATAAAATTTACTATCGAGACTATGAAGGAGTCTGAGACTAAGATAAAGTTTACTATTGAGACTATGAAGGAGTCTGAGACTAAGATGAAGTTTACCGTCGAGACTATGAGAAAGTCTGAGACTGAGATAGAGTCTACTGCCGAAACTGTGAAAGAGCTTGAGACTAAGATGAAATTTACTACCAAGACTATGAGGGAATCTGAGATTTAGAGGGAGTCTACTACTGAGACTATGAGGGAGTCTGAGACTAAAATGAAGTCTAAGACTGAGATATGATCAACAACTTGTCCTTTAATTGTGGGGATGAGTGTATTGAGCTCATTTGATCACATCTACGCCCCATCTGAGTGAAGTTAGATTTATCTTGGGTCAAGTTTGACCTATTTTGACTTTAACTGACACATCAGCATGACTCTTGACCTATGGGATACATAGGTGTAAAAAGAAATCTCTGTATCACAAACCTTCCATTCAAGTTTAGTCGAAGGAGGCATGGTCAGACTGATTGGACTGTGCTGATTTGGTTACTATCTACCCTCTCCTTATTTCTTTAGAATGTTAGTTTGATGTGCCCATGTTTTATTGGGCCAGCTGTCCGAAGGTCAATCGCTAGAAAGAAAACCTTGGAATGGGGGGGGGGGGATATGATACGCTAGGTCAAGTATCATGTTGATGATTGGTGCACTGTACTATTTCATTAATGGGTGGTATGCGATATCCGTTTCGGGCTACATAAATACCTTATTGCATTAATTATAGAGGCGTATCAACGTTTCACTACCGACGTCATTTGCATCCAATGGAGGAGGTTTGTTGCGCCTGTATGTCCTTTGCATCCGATGACTATTTTTAAACCGCCTTAGGTATTGATGTGATGCTTCGTAACTTATCTTTGCCACACTTTAATGGTGAAGATTACATTGAGATCACTATTATTCAGCCGAACAATCCAACGGTGAGAAAAATAACTTGTCATCCAACTGTTTAGGGAGTCAACGCGATAATCCTACTATTTTATCTCCAAGGTATATCAGGTTAATCAAAGGCAACGTTGTATTCATTCACTTTCTTTGGTCTTCAGTCGAACAATCCAACAATGAGAAAAAGAACATGTCATCCAATGGTTTAAGGAGTCATTGTGATAATTGCAGGATCGTTGCGCTAGAGGGAGGCGAGGAGGGTAAATAACACTCGTGGTTTTCACGTTCATTTTAAAACTAGAGAATAATGACAGCAGAATAAAGACAGAAAGAAAGAGACAATGCTAACACGATCAAGGTTTACTTGGTTCAGAACTTGTGGTGACTCTTACTCCAATGCCTGCACGTGAGAGTGTTTTCAGTAGTAATCAATCCGAAAGTTACAAAAATGATTACAATTTTAGTACAAGTAACTTAAATAAAAATAATACTGACAACTTGGAGAATCAGATCTTCAATGTAGTCGTTGTTGGAGCAGCTTTCAGGCGTCGTAGAGACTTTATCGGAGCAGTGCGCAGAAGTGAAAGATGCTTGGAATGATGAAATGAAGCTGTTGGTTGAAGCCTTTTTTTTATAACCTCGTCCGGGCGCCTGGATCCCTTCCCAGGCGCCTGGACCATGCTGATGTGGCAAGCTCTTATCGAAACTTCATCCCTGAAGTTTATCCATGTCCAGGCGCCCGGACCCCCTCTGGGCGCCTGGACCAATGACTTAGGTCGATCAATCGTCGGGTTCCAACTCAACATGTCAATTAAATTTGGGTCATCCAAGCGCCTGTAGCAACTCCAGGTGCTCAGACTACTAGGGTGCCTAGCCAGGCACCCTCCTGAGGGCGCCTAGCCAGACACCCTCTTGAGGGCGCCTCTTCGTTAAAGCCTTCCCAAGCGCCTAGAGTAGCTCCGGGCACCCAGACCACCTTTTTCCAGTACTTGTATTTCTACAAAAAAGAGTTAGTTTGGGCAATAAACAATATATATAAAGTATGATTTTGACAACCTCTACACTATCTAGTCCTGACTTTGAGTTTCACTGAAACTCTAGTTCAGACCGACGCCTACTGTTCCCTCTTCGAGGAACGCACCCTCACATACTCCTCTCAGGAGAGATTACTATTTGCTAAATCAGTCCTCCAGACCGTTTGGACTTTTGTTCAGCGTCCGAGACTTCAAGACTTCATGTTGGATGTCTGATCCATGATTTGTTCAGTCTTCCACCTAGTGTTCGCGACCTCCAGGATTTTCACTTAGCATCCTCGACCCTACGATTTCGTCCAAAGTCCTCGATGCCAGGACTTTGCCTAGTCCCCCAGACCAGGACTTCGTGGCCTAACCGTAGTTAGGGCTTTCCACCTACCTAATTATACTTAGGACTTTCCACTTGCCTAGCCTCGACTAGGACTTTCCTTTGTCTAAGATCACTTATGACTTTCCTGCACATTTAGTTCAAATTGGTAGATAAACAACATAGCTTAACTTTAAATCTTTGTCAATATTAAAACACAAATTTGATTAGCTAGTGCTTCTAACACCAACAATCTCTCTCTTTTTTATTTATTTCAATATAGTTCAAAGTTAAGTAAAAATATTCAAAATAGTAAGGTACGTAGAACAAGTAAATTTTTAAGTAACATTTTTTCAAGGAAAAAATTAAATGTTTCTTACTCCCCTGAAATGTTACTTTTTTCTCAATATAAAGCTTTTTTACTTTACTTTTAACACCTTTACCCCCCTTTAACGTATATCAAAAACTATTAAGTAGAAAGAAAAGTTGTAAACAAACTTTAAATTTGAAAAGTTAATTTTTTAATCCTTTTCCTTTAAGCTCCTTCTGAAAGTAGCACTTAACTTTTCTTTTCAAAAAATGTGTCTAACTTAAAAAGAGTTTTTTTTTTTAAATCTTAGCTAAATACTTACCTTTGAAAAGGATTTCTTTGAAAAATACTTTAGCTAAACACTTAGCTTTAGAAATAATTTCTTTGAGGAAAAAACTTAGCTAAATACTTAGCTTTGAAAATGATTTGTTTGAAAAATACTTAGCTAAATACTTAATTTTAAAAAGAATTTCTTTGAAAAAAACTTAGCTAAATACTTATCTTTAAAAAAGAATTTCTTTTAAAATTTTGAAGAAGTAATTGATTTTGAAATAGCTTAACTTATAAACTTTCTTTTGAAATATAACCCCAAAAGACAACTTAATTTTTGAAAATATTTAAATTTTGAAAAAAAAAATAACTCCCTATTTCTCTCTCATAAAAAGTTTAAGTAAGTTGTAAGGGACAATGAGCTTAAATAATTTAATTAATACCTTGATTAATGACTATGACCTTCGAGTTCAAACATGAAAAACTTAAGTTTAAAAGCATGGAATTAATTATCTATTTTCTTATTTTTCCATCTCACTCATTCTATGTTATCAAACATGTTCAGCTTATGAGTTTGTGTGAGATGAAGTTAAGTTAATTTTGAAATTGATTTTAAGTTTGAGAATATTATCTCCGGATTTGAAAAATATTTAAATTTAAATTTTAAAAGATATTTAAGTTTGAATTTTGCAATATATTTAAATTTAAATTTTGAAAAAAATTAAGTTTGAATAATTAAATTTTGAATTTTAAAACTTTTAATTAACATTTGAAAATAAGTAAGATTTTGAAATTAATTAAAATTTGAAAATTATGATTTGAAAGTTAAGTTATGAAGATTAAATTAAATTAAATTTGATTTAGTTTAAGTTTGGTTAACTTTGATTAAGTTTAGATTAAGTTTGATTAATTTAAATTATATTTGCTTTGATTTAAAGATTAAGTTAGGTTAAGCTTTAATTCGTTAATTTTAAACCTAAATTCATCTTACCCTTTTTCTAAATTATTAATCAGGAACCTTATCTATTTTATGAGATAGTTAATTTTATTTTCAATTTTGATTAAAATCTAAAAATTAATTTACATTTGACTTAGACTGAGGTTTAATAGTTAGTCAATTAAACATTCATTTCAATAATTGACTTCCAGGTTGTGGCTAGACACTGGGCCTTCTTGAGTATTGGAGCAACACCCACTTCTAGATAAAGTCTTTTAAAAAAATTAAATATTTAATTTTCTTTCTAAAAATCCTAGGTCTAACTAGTCAAGTGTCAATCAAGTTTAAGTCCTTATCTACCCCAATCTAAGCATGTATAAAAAAAGCGGTAAAGCAAATATTAAAGAACTCTATTTAATAATGAAAATAGTCTTTTTATTGCATCCCCCTGGATCATAGCCTTGATAAGGTCTTCAAGGTAATGGATTTGATTCTTGGGGATCTAATATTGATTATGTCCAACTTGATTAATCAGGTTAGACTTTGGGACCCATGCTTGGATTACTTTTCCATTTGGTCGATTCACTAAGGATAAGTATGATTTGAATCGACGTTTGGTCTTATATCCGAGTTTGGATCGGTTGTACACGGTCATTTGTTTTCCAAGGATCAAATCAAGATTCTTGGAGCCCAAAGTGAACCATTTCAATAAGTCCCTAAGTTTCTTTGACTTGACTTTTCAAGTTAGAATTTTCTTCCTCAAGTTGTTGGATTTAAGTTGAAGTTCCAGTTTGAATAGATTCGATTAAGGAGTTTGGGTTAGTCACTTCCTCGAGGGCTTTGACCTCCTCTTGGAGTGACTTGACCCGAAGGTTGGATTTAGCCAACTTTCTAGATAAGTAGAAAATTAAATTATGTGATCTAATTAAAGAAATACTTATAGTGGATTGGGTACCTTCAGAAACTGATTCAGATCCGTGTCTTTGGTTGAACTCGGCTTTTAATTCAGTTTTGGTTTCACGCTCAGACTCGGTTTCAATAATGTAAGCTTGTATTGGTAGAGCAAGGAAGCTTACCTGCTCGTGTTCTTTGTCGAAGTCTTCCAAGGATTCTGACCATATTGCTTTCAAAGCCTTCCTTCTTCCTTGCTTCTGGTTTGGACACTCCGACTTTAACTTCTTGTTTATGAGTTTCCCTACAAGCAGCGCAATACTTTTCTCAACCCGAGTAGTATTAGTTTGTTCGTGAAGTTTGAATTCGAAAAATAACTCATCTAATCTAATTAAAGAAAGGTCCTTAGATACCTTGTAAGCATCTACCATTGATGTCTACAATGTATTCCTCAGAAAGGCGTTTAACGCGTACCTGATGATATCGCGGTTCTCCACTTTTTTCCGATTGTGTGAAGACCATTGAGAAGGTCTTGGATGCGTGTGTGTAGTTGACTCACTGATTCACCATCTTGTATTTTTATATTATATAATTTATTTAAAGTTAGATCTCTTTTGCTTATCTTAGTATCGGAGGTCCCTCCGTGTAGTTCAATTAGTTTCTCCCATAAATCTTTGGCACTTGAGAAAGGGTCGACTCGATTCAGTTCTTCTTTGATTAGGTTGCATTGGAGAGTACATATCGCTTTTGCATTCACCTCGATCTTCCTCTTTGTTGGTGTGTCTCACTTGTCGCAAGTGATGAGTGCTCCGTCTTCTATGGGAAATGTGAATTCAGTTTGGATTATAATTCATATTTTCACTTGGGTCTTGAGATAGTACTGTTGGTGCGGGTAGCACTAACGGTCTAACCCAGGTTTTGATGAATGACAAATAGGTTAAGTTAGTTGTGTTGTTGTCTGACACTTTGATCAAGTGTGCAGGAAAAGTCCAGCTAGGTCGACGGGCTGACCGGATAGCTGGCGAGAAGTCCAAGCGGGTCGACGGGCTGACCGGACGCTAGGCGAGAAGTCCAGACGGGTCGACGGGCTGACCGGACGTCTGGCAGGTAAGTGAGGTAAGTCACTGGAGGGGAGTGACTGTGAGGACGCATTCCCGGGAAGGGGACATTAGGCGTCGATCCGGCTTAGATCCATTTCGGATGTCTAAGTCGAGATCGTGACTAGATTCCGGTCTCGGAAAGACGGAATCTAAGTCACACTCTCTTTATCTATCTGTTGAACCTTAACTGTGCTAACCATTTGTTTTACAGGATATATATTTGCCTCGGACTAATCTTGTTTTGCAAGAAAAAGGAGTCTTTCTGGAACAAGGTGGTCCGGGCGCCCGGAGGGGATCCGGGCGCCCGGAGGTCCGGGCGCCCGGAAGGCGAATTTTATCCAGACACCTCGTCGCTACGTGGAGCATCTTGATTTGAGCAGTTACGTCACACTCCAGGCGCCCGGAAGGGATCCAGGCGCCCGGAACAGCATATAAAAGAAGCCCCAGACAGGAGCTTCAGAATCAACTTTGACTGAGAACTCTTCTGCTGATCTTGCTGCTCGACGTTCAAGTGCGACGTCAACAACGCTCCGACAAAAGTGCTCTTCCGGTTTAATTTTTCTTTTCTGTCGGTACAGCTTTGTTTTTATTACTAGCATCTCCGTACTTTTCCGTAATCATATTCGACTTGCTAGTGATTGCCCAACGAAAGTGGTCAAGGACCACGGGCCTTCGAGTAGGAGTCGTCACAGGCTCCGAACGAAGTAAAAATATTTGTGTCTACTTTATCTTTTTCCGCTGCGCTTAAACTCTTGTTTTGCGAATCGATATTCACCCCCCCCTCTATCGAATCTAACGGTCCTACAAGTGGTATCAGAGCAGGTACCGCTCTGATTTGGTGCAACCACCAATCAGACAGGGGTGAATTTTTTTTAATTAATTTTAAAACTGGTGTTTCGATAACTTAATATTTAACTAATCAATTTAAATTAGTGCAACACGAATCTAGTTTTTTTTATCTTTTTCTTCCCGCACTACTAATCCAAGACCAAGTCTTGGGATATTTTTTCTTGGTTATTTATCTGTGCACAGAATGTCCCAACAAGAAGGATTCAGCATAGTGCGACCTCCACTCTTCAACGGGGACGACTTCCCTTACTGGAAGAAGCGCATGGAGGTCTACCTCAAGACAGACTTCGACCAGTGGATGAGTATTACGAAACCTTACAAAATTCCAGTGGACAACGCCGGGAATCTAGTGGATCCTGAAGACTGGACAGCAGATCTCAAGAAAAAAGCATCAACAGAAAATAAAGCGATCAACACTCTACAGTGCGGATTGACAAGAGAAGAACTGAACCGAGTCGGTCCACACAAAAACGCTAAAGAACTATGGGACAAGCTAATCGAACTGCACGAGGGAACAAGCGACGCTAAGGTAACAAAACGAGACCTGCTTCTAAATAAAATTTTTAATATAAAAATGCAGGAAGGAGAAACAGTGAATCAACTACACGCGAGGATCAAGGACATCCTCAACGGGCTTCATGCAATAGGCCATCAAATGGAGAACAGAGACTTAATAAGGTACGCTCTAAACGCTTTTCGACGTAATAGTTTGTGGGCATCAATAGTGGATGCCTACAAAATTTCTAAGAATCTCTCTAACTTAAAATTAGACGAGCTGTTTTGTGAATTAGAATTACACGAACAAACTAATGCTGGAGCCGAAAAAGGTGTAGCCTTATTTGCAGGTTCCTCCAAGAAAAGCAAGCCTGAAGTTGAAGAAGAATCTGACCAAGACTCCGAAAACGAAGAACACCTGGTGAACTTGGTAAGAAAAATGTTCACCAGGAAAAAGAGGAGCTTCAGCAAAAAGGATCTTCAAAAGATTAGCTCTCCCTCAGAACAAAAGAACGTGACTTGCTACGGCTGCAACAAAAAGGGACATTACAAGAACGAATGCCCAAAACTAAAGTTCGACAAACCAAAACCAACAAAAAGGAAAGCACTCAAAGCAACGTGGGACGACTCCTCGGACGAATCGAAGGAAGAAGAGCGCACTGATGGCCCGCGAGCCGAAACCGAAAATGAGTCGGAAGATGAAGACGGCCGAACTCGAAACAAGCCACGAGTCCGTACTCGTTTCAAGGCTCGAATGAGGTATATCTTAATTTAAACAAAAGTTCTTTAGAATCATTTCTTGTTTAAATAGTAAATTAACCAAAGTAGAAAATGAAAACAAATTACTTCTTAAGGAAAATCAAAACCTCAAGGAACAATTAAAAAATTCAAATCCAACTCAAGATCTAACACTTGAGGAGGAGAATTTATCATTAAAAAATGAAATAAACAATTTAAAGGAGATGTTAGAAAAATTCACAACAAGATCAAAAAATTTAGACTTAATCCTAAATAATCAAAAAGCATGTTATAATAAAACCGGACTAGGATATAAGTCGAATTCAAATAAAACCTTCAGATCATTAATAACCCAATACAAGTCAACCAATCTAGCTTGGGTTCCAAAAGCGTGTCTAACCACGCAAGTAGGACTTAATCAATATTATATACCTAAAGAAAAAATACATTATATAAATAAACCAAACCAAAATCCAAAATACAAACCTAAATCAAATTCAAAATCTAAACAGTTTAAACAACAAAATTATCACCAAGTTAACTATAACTATAAAAAGAATCGACACAAGCCTAAAATCAAAACTTAAATTAATGGCCAATAATTCAGGGGGAGGCTCCAGAATAGCTGGCACCTCCAAAACTAACTTACCCGATAGGGTAACCCAAAATTTACCAACCCGGCAGGGTAATTAGGATTAGTTAATTAGAGACCAAGTTTAACTTGAATCATGGTACTGGTGAAATTTTTGGATTATAGTACGTTAGGGAAACTTGGGCATCGCATGTCTAGAAAGATATGGTTTTGATCTGGTGCATTTGGCCAAGTGGAACTGACCGAAGCTACCCTTAAACGAATCCTAACCAGTTAGACCAAGATTTAGTACTAAGTTCCGTGGATAGGACTATTCGGAAAACCTCGAAAGGTTGGTTACTTCTAATGATGTCCTTGTGACTCACCAAGCTTAGAAGTTTATCCGAAGAATGCCTATTTGTGGCAACCAAAGCTAAGTCTGAATCTAACACAAATTAAAACAAAACTCTGTAATCAAACTAATTTCATCTCACAAAATCATAGGATTCCCTGATTGATAATATAGATCGGGTGAGATGAATAAGGCTTAAATTTTAATTTTAAAAGTTTTTTTAATTTAAAAATTAATTTCAAAATTTTAATTTTAAACTTAAAAATAAATTTCAAAAATTTTAATTTTAAACTTAATTTAAAAATTAATTTCAAAATTTTAATTTTAAACTTAAAAATAAATTTCAAAAATTTTAATTTTAAACTTAAAAATTAATTTCAAAATTTTAATTTTAAACTTAAAAATTAATTTCAAAATTTTAATTTTAAACTTAAAAATAAATTTCAAAATTTTAATTTTAAAACTTAAAAATTATTTTCAAAATTTTAATTTTAAACTTAAAAATTATTTTCAAAATTATAAACTTAAAAATTATTTTCAAAATTTTAATTTTAAACTTAAAAATTATTTTCAAAATTTTAATTCTAAACTTAAAAATTAATTTCAAAATTTTAATTTTAAACTTAAAAATAAACTTCAAAATTTTAATTTTAAACTTAAAAATAAATTTCAAAATTTTAATTTTAAAACTTAAAAATTATTTTCAAAATTTTAATTTTAAACTTAAAAATTATTTTCAAAATTTTAATTTTAAACTTAAAAATTATTTTCAAAATTCTAAACTTAAAAATTATTTTCAATTTTAAACTTAAAAATTAATTTCAAAATTTTAATTTTAAACTTAAAAATTATTTTCAAAATTTTAATTTTAAAACTTAAAAATTATTTTCAAAATTTTAATTCTAAACTTAAAAATTAATTTCAAAATTTTAATTTTAAACTTAAAAATTATTTTCAAAACTTTAATTCTAAACTTAAAAATTATTTTCAATTTTAAACTTAAAAATTAATTTCAAAATTCTAAGTTTAAACTTAAAAATTATTTTCAAAATTTTTTTTCAAAGTTTTAATTTTAAAACTTAACTCCAAAAAAAAAAAAAAATGCAGTCAAAAACCAGGGGCGGGCGCCCCTGGTATTCCCCTCCGGGGGGCCCGGAGGGGATCCGGGCGCCCCACCCTAAATCAACCCCGGGCGCCCGGAAGGGATCCGGGCGCCCGGAGTCCCCTATAAATAAGGGGCAGCAGGCGCCCCCAATTTTTGCACCACTCACTCTCACTTTTGCCAAGGTTCACTTCGAACCTCAGCGCGAAAGTACTTTTAACTAAAATTTTCTTACGGTGAAGACGCTGTCGCGATTCAACCGAGGTCGTCAGATCTATATTTATCGATGGCTCCTCGGTAAAACCTCTTCCCCTATCTGAAATTTTATTTGAAATTATCTTTGCAAACTCTCTTAGAATATCTTTTAAACAGTAAGAAACGAACAAATACTGGTGCTGGACCCTCCAATGCTAGTACAGACCCTAGGTTTCCCACATACGAACTTAGGATTAAGTTTGAGTCCACCATTTATAAGGCCATAAGGACTACTTGCATAGATAGATCGTTCTTTCTAAGGTCATGTCCCTCTGCTTTAGAGGTTATAGGATACTATAACTTAACGAACCTTGTCGAATGTACCAGTCCAATAAACATAAGTCTGTGTGCCGAATTTTGCAATAACCTAGTAAAAGTAGACGATTTCACCTATACCACTAGGGCAGCAGGCACTGATATCGTATTTTCCCCTACGACTATCCGAGAGTTTTTAGAGTTGCGTCCATCTACTTGCTCCTTTTTGTGCTATCCTCCGAGGGATCTACCGTTCGAAGATCCCTACTCACATATTACTCTCGATATGATTTATTCGTATTTTTTCGGGGGAGAGAGAGATCCCACTGTGACACAGTTTAGGTCAGTAGAACTTCGAGTCCAGGACTACGCTCTTTATAGGGTTGTAGTCCTTTGCATTTTACCACTGACTACTCGGGACATCGCTGTGATGCGCCCATTCCATTCGTTCTTACTTTATGCCCTGATTCATAGGTTAGACATTGACATTAGCCTACACATCTTCTCCACCATCATCTATTCAGCTGGATTTGTGACTGACAGTCGAGTCCATATACCATTTGGTCACATTCTGACAGCCTATATGTCCTCGTTGCACATTGATGTCACTAGGGGAGACGTTGCCCATATGACCGAGTTCGATGTTATAGCCGCTCGAAACTTTTCCCTAGCCGGTATCCACATAGATAGAGATGACGGGACTATGTCTTGGCGGAGGGGGGCACAGCACCAGCCCGATCCAGACGCACAGGTGGACGAGTTCATGCTCGCACTATTTCCAGAGGAAGCCGCACCGGCTCCACCACCACCCCCAGCTCGAGCACCACGACACGCTCCCCGCACTCTAGCCGACCGTATGACCGGACTAGAGAGAGCTATGGCGAGTCTCCAGCAGGAGAACTTTGATTTTCATCGGGACATGCGGCGAGAGGTTGCCGAGTTACGAGCTGCCAGAGTCACCCGACACACTGAGCTGATGGCACTTCTTCGATCCTTGGGATCTGGACCACCCCCTTCATCATCTCAGTAGCCTTAGTGATGACCTACTTCTGTAGCTACACTACTTGTAAAATATTTTGGATTTATCTAGTGGCATTTCAAACTTACATTGAATATGTTCTATCTTAATAGGCTAGGATCTTTCAAAAATACTTTCAAAAATGATTTTACCAACTTATAGGTTAAACTTGTTTGTTTTCAAACTTTCCATTTGTAGACTTTCGAAAACAGTTTTGGCCTTAGACTAGTTTTACATCCTTAGAAAGCATGTACCCATAGGACTAGTTTTTTTGAGCATCTCACCAACACCTTAGGTTTACCTTGCTTGTGTTTGACAAACATAGAAAGGGGTGAGATGCATAGGCCAAATGTCTGGACTTAAGATGCTTATTTCAGTGCATCAGCATAAGTCTGGACGTTAAATACAATTCAGATATTAATCAAATTAAAGCTCATCAGTCAAGTCAAACACTGATTGATTATAATTAACTTAATCTGACTAACCAAGTGAAAGCTACTATCTTTTGATAGTTAGTTAGTACCTAATTGGTTAGACAGCTGGTTAAAGTTAAGTATCAAATTCAGGGGGAGAAATAAAACTACTTTAGTTTTCCAAATTGAATTTTAAACTTAATTTTGAAAATCAAAGTTTAAAAACACCTTGTTTAAAAATTGTGAAATTTTTTACAAAAATTTGAAAGTTTGAAAGGTTTTGAACTTTGAAAATTTGTTTTTGAAAAACAAATTTTACAAAAACATTCTAAAAATATGATCTTACTTTTACCAATATCCTTTGAAAACTAAAAGTAAAGATTTAAATTCAATTTAACTTTACTTTGAATATTGTCCTGAATCTAGTTCTTAAAATTTGATATTTTGATTTCATGATTAAATTTTACGAAAAAATTAGTTTACAAACTAAGCTTCTCAAACTCATTTTCCTTGATTTTGAAAATTGAATCTTTTACAAACTTAGTGTTGAAAAGTAAATTTCAATTAGTTTTTTAAAAAAATAGGTTTTTCAAACTTAGTTTTGGAATTTTTGATTTTGAAAACTTATGTTTGAAAAAGCGTTTCAAAGTTGAAACTTGTTTTGAATATTTAAATCTTGAAATTTAGACCTTATACACTTATGTTTGTAAATTTAAATCTTGAAATTTTTCTAAAAGCTAAAAACTTTATACACTTATGTTTTCAAAACTTTATAATCCCCCAAGTCAACTTGATCTTTTCTTGGATTGAAAAATTGTACTTTTGTCCTTAAATTCTGAACTATGGTTGTTTAAGTGTTATTCAGTAACTCTACACTATGATTGTTTACCCTTGTTTTTTTTTATGAATGCCAAAGGGGGAGGAGGGTTAGGTGGTTAAGTTAGCTAAACCAATTTGAAAACACAAACTGACTTTAAAACCACACAAATGCATGTTGTTTCGTACATATGCTTTCACTAACTTAACCAGGTTGTCATTCCATCAAAAAGGGGGAGATTGTTGGTGCGGGTAGCACTAACGGTCTAACCCAGGTTTTGATGAATGACAAATAGGTTAAGTTAGTTGTGTTGTCTGACACTTTGATCAAGTGTGCAGGAAAAGTCCAGCTAGGTCGACGGGCTGACCGGATAGCTGGCGAGAAGTCCAAGCGGGTCGACGGGCTGACCGGACGCTTGGCGAGAAGTCCAGCTAGGTCGACGGGCTGACCGGATAGCTGGCGAGAAGTCCAAGCGGGTCGACGGGCTGACCGGACGCTTGGCGAGAAGTCGACGGGCTGACCGGACGTCTGGCAGGTAAGTGAGGTAAGTCACTGGAGGGGAGTGACTGTGAGGACGCGTTCCCGGGAAGGGGACATTAGGCGTCAATCCGGCTTAGATCCATTTCGGATGTCTAAGTCGAGATCGTGACTAGATTCCGGTCTCGGAAAGACGGAATCTAAGTCACACTCTCTTTATCTATCTGTTGAACCTTAACTGTGCTAACCATTTGTTTTACAGGATATATATTTACCTCGGACTAACCTTGTTTTGCAGGAAAAAGGAGTCTTTCTGGAACAAGGTGGTCCGGGCGCCCGGAGGGGATCCGGGCGCCCGGAGGTCCGGGCGCCCGGAAGGGATCCGGGCGCCCGGAAGGGATCCGGGCGCCCGGAAGGGATCCGGGCGCCCGGAAGGCGAATTTTATCCAGACACCTCGTCGCTACGTGGAGCATCTTGATTTGAGCAGTTACGTCACACTCCAGGCGCCCGGAAGGGATCCAGGCGCCCGGAACAGCATATAAAAGAAGCCCCAGATAGGAGCTTCAGAATCAACTTTGACTGAGAACTCTTCTGCTGATCTTGCTGCTCGACGTTCAAGTGCGACGTCAACGACGCTCCGACAAAAGTGCTCTTCCGGTTTTTGTTTAATTTTTTCTTTGTCGGTATTGCTTTATTATTACTAGCATCTCCTGTACTTTTTCTGTAATCATATTTCGATCTGCTAGTGATTGCCCAACGAAAGTGGTCAAGAACCACGGGCCTTTGAGTAGGAGTCGTCACAGGCTCCGAACGAAGTAAAAATATTTGTGTCTACTTTATCTTTTTCCGCTGCGCTTAAACTCTTGTGTTTTCGAATCGATATTCACCCCCCCTCTATCGAATCTAACGGTCCTACAAGTACTCCATCCGACTTTTCCAATATCCGAAGTACTCGCTGGAGAAAAGAGGCGGGCGATTGGTACTGTAGTCTTCCTGGTGGGCCATTGATAGAAAATCTCGTACACATAAAAAATAACGAATGTTCCAAGACTATGTCTTGGATCAGTAGTACAGAAAGAAAGAAAAATGAAGAATTTAAGTGGTGTTGCACCAACTTCGAGAAACAATAAACTCGATCTAGAAAAATTATCTGAAAGGGTGATAACACCGATTCTGATTGACTCCGAAAATCTCAAGATGCAAAAATAGGGAAAAAACTTTGCTTGAATGGTGGTTTCACCAATTTAGAGCAACCTTGCTTTGATATCAATTATAGGATCGTTGCGCTAGTGGGGGGTGAATAGCGCTTGTAGTTTTCACATTCATTTTAAAACTAGCGAATAATGGCAGCGAAATAAAGATAGAAAGAAAGAGACAATGCTAAGACGACCAAGATTTACTTGGTTTAGAACCTATGATGACTCCTACTCCAAGGTTTGCACGTTAGAGTGCTTTTGGTGGGTAAATACTAATCAATCCAAAAGTTACAAAAATAATTATAATTTTAGTACAAGTAACTTGAATAAAAACAATACCGATGACTTGGAGAATCAGACCTTCAGTGTAGTCGTCGTTGGAGCAGCTTTTTAGCGTCACAGAGGCTTTATTGGAGTAGCGCGCAGAAGTAAAAGATGCTTGGAATGATGTAATGAAGCTATTGATTGAAGCCTTCTTTTATAGCCTCGTCTGAGCGCTTGGATCCCCTCCCAAGCGCCTGGACTATGTTGACATGGCGAGCTCTCGTTGAAACTTCATTCCTAAAGTTTATCCACGTCCAAGCGCTTGGACCCCCTCCGGATGCTTGAACCGATGACGTGGGTCGACCAGTCGTCACGCTCCAACTCAACATGTTGATCAAATTTGGGCAATCCGGGTGCCTGGAGCAACTCCTACCGCTCAGACCGCTAGGGTGCCTAGCCATGCACCCTCTTGGGGGCACCTCTTTACTGAAGCTTTCTTGGGCACTAGAGTAGATCCGGATGCCCAAACTACCTTTTTTTTCAGTACTTGTATTTCTACAAAAAAGAGTTAGTCCACTTGGTATACGCGACTCCAGGATTTGCACCTAACATCCTCAACCCTAGAATTGCGTCCAAAGTCCTCGACCCGTTAAGACTTTGTCCAATCCCCTAGACTAGGACTTCGTTGCCTAACCGTAGCTAGGGCTTTCCACCTACCTAACCGCAGCTAGGACTTTCCACCTGCCTATCCTCAACTAGGACTTTTCTTTACCTAAGATCACTTAGGACTTTCCCACACACTCAGTTCAACTTGTTAGACAAACAACATAACTTAACTTTGAACTTTTGTCAATATCAAAATACAAGTTTGATTAGCTGGTGCTTCCAGCATCAACAATAATCCTACTATTTCACCACCAAAGTATATTAGGTTAATCAAAAGGCAACGCCATATTCATTCGCTTTCTTTGGTCTTCTTTATTCTTTGACTTCATCTTCTTTTTTCGCATCTAGCCACACAGTAAGTTTACTGTGTCTTTTTTTTTATCTCTTTGATCCCTTTTGCCAACTTTCTGTAAGTATCCTATGGTAGTTTTGATGTGATCAATCAAATCAAGTTAGGTCATGTTGTGGTTTAACCCTTGTGTCTAAGTGTGCACGAACTTAGGAGCACAGAAAGTCGAGTGAAAAATATAGCTAGAAAGAAGGACGGCATGAGAGAGAGTCGATGGGCTTGGTGCGTCCGAGGGACGAGGTGCTGTAGAAGAGTACGCTGGCGGACGAGGGGGAAGCGCGCGATGATTCTGAGGGACAAGAAGCCAAAGCGGAAGGTTGTTCGAGAATGCTGGAAAATGGGTTTGGGTGATCCCTATTCTGGATAGCCGAAATCACCCAAGGGAGTGGAACCGAAGCAAGAGTCCAAATCAAAAAGTTAGCAAGGAGGTTTACTTTGGTCCGGGCGCCCGGATCACCTGGGCACCCCCGGGGTGCCTCGCCTAATGAGGGTTGTATCGACACCGTCCGGGCACCCTAAACCCTTCCAGGTGCCCGGAATAAAAAGTTTATTGAAACTCAACGTGTCGCGATCCGTTCTGACCTGGATAAAATTTTATCCACGTCTAGGCACCTGAAATCCTTCCAGGAGTCCCGATCAGGGCTATAAATATAGTCCTGATCCCAGGAGCTAAAAACAACACTTGTAAATGTTCTACCTTTTGTTTAGCTTTGTATTCAAGTACTTTAACTACTGTAAGAGGCTTCTCCACTTGAAGGAGATTTGATAGAGAGCTTTACTTGTCTTAGATTAGCAATCCTCTAATTGCAAACCAATTAAATGATATACCTCTTCCTTCTTGTTTATTAATTAGTTTCTTTTCATGCATGTGTTTCTTAATAAAATCTTATAAAGATCGAGAAAGGGTATTCATTTTTTTGTGTAGGACAATTCACCTTCTCTTGTCGGCCTCTAAGGGACCAACACTTTCTTCCTTTCTTTTTGAACCCATGGCTAATTGTGAATCATGAGATAAGTGTGGTATGAGTCTCGATGGACCACGCCGACCAGGGACACAACCTCATTGCTCTGAGAAACCTTTGGTATTCCTTTCTGTTAGATTTTGAGGGATGTCCTAGGCAATTACCTTATAATTTTACTATTTATTTGATAAATATAGATTTACTATTTAAGTACATATTATATGTTTAAATAGTCTTAAACTCATTACTGGATGTCCGCAATATAATTCATAGCATGAGAGAATTTATGATTGGATCACAACTTGTGATTATCTCTATATATATAATTATGAACATATTGAAATTTCCCTAGTCATTGAATTGGTATATTTGGACATCATCAATTATATAAGACTAGCACGGTTATACTCATAGGTTCAACCAAGCAGCTATTTCTCACTAACTGGAGACATTGAGATGTTGAGAGTTAAATGTGGATGCTAGGTATGATAACTAGTTCATTAGAGTGACCCGCTGTAAGAGTTCATATGGTTATCTACATATATGGATATGTCTATGAAGTTTTTACTGCAGCTCGAGTGTAAATTTCCTTAGACTTGAGGTATACAAGTCACCTTAGTCATGGAGGCTTATACTTTGACATTTTAAGCAAGTATCTCTTGAATGTATGAACCCAAGATGATTGGATATAAGTTGAAGTACCCGAAGGTGTTTGGATAGCGCACAGAGGATTCACTGCTCCTTACAAGGAGACATATACCCTATGGTCACTCTTTAGGATTATTACTCAAAGATTTTAGCTAAAGCATCACATATTAAGAGTATGAGACTCTTGTACACATGTACGAGCAATTTGAATCCCCAGAATGAGGATGTATTACTAGGGCTAGGTGTGACATACTCAGTCTAATGGGGGCAGACACATAACCATGTTTTGAACCAAGTGGGTATAAGATGAGCAAAAGGAACGAGGCACAACTTATTTAGTTGCTGAAGAGTTCAAAATTAGTTTTGAGATCAACTATAATTTTTCGGTTAATTGGAGATCATGATGTACTATTATATGCGGCCAAGATAAATCAGGAACCTATTGGGTCACACACACTATGAGTCTCTAAAAGACGTAAAATAAGTTAAAAAATAAGAGTCTTAGATCAAGAGATAAATGTGTGGTTGGACTGTACATGAGACATACATGGAAATATTTGTTGGAACTGAAGCGCGGATGAGTCACATCTCTTATGAAAGAGTTAAACCCTAGTTGATTTAATCATGAACCAACTTGATTTAGTTGTGAACCAAACTAAGGAGTTAATAGGATAATTTTTAATTAAGGCATAATGGGTTGGATTTGGACTTTGTAATCCAACTCATTAAAGAGAACTATATATTGATATGGTTAAGAGAGAATTAACACACAATTCATTATTGGCTTAATTAGGTTTTGGAAACCTAAACCCATTACCTCTCTGTCTGTTTCCTTCTCTCTTGCCACCGACCACAATAAGAGGTTCTCCTCTTGTTGTCGTGAGCTACATAAAGGAAGAAGGTCTTTCTTTGGCTTCTTTTCTTTTCTTGATCCTTGTCCTTCGCTCATGGCTAGTACCTTCTGAAGGTAAAGCATGTTCTCTTGGAGTTATCTTGAAGAGCTTAGTGTGGATATTAATAGAGGCAAGTTCGATAACGTCACAAAAGGTTGATGTCCTTCTCGTTACAGGTCATCCGTAAGATATACCTAAAATAATTATTATTTAATTTTGTTTTATTTATAATCTTATTTGCGTGATTGTATTTTGCATGCGTGTGGTGTGTGTGATCTAATAAATTAGTTTATTTATCGTTAAGTCTTCCACTGTGCATATTTACGAAACGTGTTTTTAGCATACACTACATCGGTCATAGCCCAACATGAATTTCATTGTGCTCTCCATCAATGCATTAAGAGGAAGCTGATCTCGAGAGGGACTGACTTGTCATTTTTGAATATGCAAAAAGTCTAGGATGAGTTGCCCCCTTCTGAAACAGCTGACTAAAAATGCTTCCTGACTTCAAGACCCCTTCAATTTAGTTGTTTTTCATTTTGAATTGTGTTCTGCAATGACATGTAGAAACAACTGATGATTTTCAATTATAAAATATTGAAGGATAAGACACTCTAAATTGAGCATGTTGTAAGGTTGAATCCCTTGCTTTTAGTAAGGTTGAGTCATTAGTGTAGGGCTGAGACATGTTAATGTCCGAGACAAAATTTAGATAATAGGTTGCCGTGGCAAGGGCCAAGACATTGGGATTGTTGGTGATTGAGATTGCAGTTGAGATAGAGATAGCCAAAGGTCAAGGAACTAAGAGTGTTGGTGAGTGAGACTATAGTTGAGATCGAGAAAGTTTGAGGTCAAGGCACTTCTAGTGTTGACAACTGAGAATACAACTGAGACTTAGACAGTCTGAGGCCAAGGCACTGAGAGTGTTGACGGCTAAGACTATAGTTGAGACTAAGATAGTCTAAGGCCAAGACACTAAGAATGTTGATGGCTGAAACTATAGCTGAGACTAAGATAGTCTGAGGCCAAGGCACTAGAATGTTAACAGCTAAGACTACAACTGAGACTGAAATAGTCTGAGGCTAAGACACTGAAAGTGTTGATGACTGAGACTATAATTGAGATTGAGATTGAGACAAGAAACTTCTAGGATGTTGAGATCTTGAGTTTGTCAGATTAAGGAGCAGTCAGTAAGTGAGGTTGAGAGGGCAATTGCTTCTAGGTTGAGCCATTAGTGAGTGGAGCTAAGAAGGCTATCAACCTCCTGAGTTGTTAACGAGTGGGGCTAAGAAGACTATTTGAGTTTCTGAGACTACTTGGATGTCGAGTTTCTGAGACTACTTGGATGTCGAGACCCTGAGTCTACTAGAATAAGGAGTCATCGACGAGTAAGGCCAAGAGGGAAATTGCTTCTAAGTTGAGCCATTAGCGAGTAGGGATAGGAGAGCCATCAACCTCCTGAACCATTAGCGAGTGGAGATAAGAGGGCTATTTGAGTTTTTGAGACCGCCTGGATGTCAAGAGCATGAGTCTATTCGAATAAGGTGTTGTCGGTGAGTGAGGTTGAGAGGGCAATTGCTTTTAGGTTGAGTCATTAGCAAGTGGGGCTAAGAGGGAATTTGCTTTTAGGTTGAGCCATTAGCAAGTGGGGCTAAGAGGGCCATCAACTTCCTTACCCGTTAGCGAGCAGAGCTAAGAGGGTTATTTGAGTTTCTGAGATCGACCAAATGCCAAGATCCTAAGTTTGACATAATAAGGAGCCGTCAGTCAGTGAGGTGCAAGAGGACAATTGCTTCTAGGTTGAGCCATTAATTAGTGGGGCTAAGAGGGCCATCAACTTCCTGAGTCATTAGTGAGCTGAGCTAAGAGGGCTATTTGAGTTTCCGAGACTGCTTAGATGCCGAGACCTTAAGTCTATCAGAATAAGGAGCTATCAGCTAGTGAGGTTGAGAGGGAAATTGCTTCTAGGTTGAGTAAATAAGGCTAAGAGGGCTATTGAATTTTTGAGATATTTTAACCTGTAGTAAGGCTGAGATAATAGTGTGAGGCTATAATAGTCTTTGCAAGAGATAAGAGAGAATGTATCAAATTAAAGTTATATGTAATTGATGGTAAGAGTATCTGTTGATATGATTTAAGCTGATAATCTCAAACAACAATTTAATGAAAGATGAGATAGAGTCTGTTAAAAGGCTGGGCTCCTAGCAAGTGGCTAGGAATATCAAGAGCTCCTCATTCAGTAGGAAAGTTGTCATGTGGGAAGAAATATCCAAACAAGAGATTGCGATTTTATTTAATGGAGTGTGTGTACTTACAAGTATGAACTATAGAAAAAAAAATGACAACCCATAGAATGATGGTACCTTGGGACTGGACGCATGGAGTGCCAAGGTAGCTTGAGTTCCTTTCCTTGGGGATCCTTTAAGTAATAAGACCCACTCTCGAGTCAAAGAGTGAGTCTATATAGTCCATTCCAATGCGGATTTAGTTTGTTGATATCTCCCATAGGCTTCATTTTCTTCTAGACAAAGTCTCTAACACGAAAGGAGCGGGGATGACATGCTTGTTGTATATCTGACACATGAGCTATCGGTAAACTTGTAGCTACATATATGCTTTCTCCCGGGTCTTGGTAATAAGGTCCAACTCTAGAAGTCGCTTGTCTGAATTTTCTTTGATGTCTTTATATGCATTGATTCGAGGACAACCTCAACCGGGATCACTGTCTCTCCGCCATAAACCATGTGAAAAGGGGTCATCTCGATGCTATCACGTGAGGTTGTCCGATAAGCCCAGAGCATATAGGGAAGTTCTTCCACCCAGCCACCTTTGACATGGCCAAGCTTGGTCTTTAAGCCTCAGAGTAATTCTCAATTTATCACTTCTTTTTGCCCATTGCTTTGAGGGTAGTAGATTGAGGTAAATGCATGCTGAATGTCGAAACCTTGACACTAATTTTTGAGACTGTGAGAGGGTTTGAAACAGATGGTGTTTGAGACTAATATGGAGTCTGTTGCCTAAACTGTGGCTAAGACTAAGACTGAGAGAGAGTCTAAGACTAAGATGTAGTCTACTGCTGAGACTGTGAGAGAGTCTAACTATGATGAAGTCCACTGTCAAAACTGTGAGAGAGTTTATGACAAGGATGAAGTCTACTACTGAGACTATGAGAGAGTCTGAGATTGAGAGGGATTTTGAGACTAAGATGAAGTCTATGTAGGATCGAACAAAGTGCTAGAGGGGAAGGTGAATAGTGTGTTTCACTTTTTTACGTTTTTCAAAAACTCGAGAAATAATAATGAAAAAGAAATAAACAAGAGCACAATGTTAACACCATTTTTTTTACTTGGTTCATAGTTTGTGCTGCTAGTCCAAGGCCCGCGATCGTTGATCATTTTCATTGAGAAATTCACTAAGTATTCATCAAGTATAAAAATATAAATATGAAAAAGAAATACAACTATTACTAATACCAACAATAAGAATGGAGTGGAGGCTTGATAGTAGTTATTGGAGCAATACTCCGATGTTGTAGCAGAATTTTAGAGCAGCAAGAAGATTGTTTGAGTGTAGATAAATATTGTCTTGAATTGCTGGTCAAGCACTCTATTTATAGTGCATTAGACGTCCAGCAAAAAGTCCTAATGTGTCAGATGCTAATCAAAAGTCTAAACAGTCTAGAGGACTGGTTTGGTAAAAGATAATTCTCTTGAGAGGAGTAGGTGAGGATGCGTTCTTCGAAGAGGGAAAAGTATACGTCAATTTGACCTAGAGTTTCAGCGAAATTTAAAGTCGGAATCAAACAGTCCAGAGGCTGTCAAAATTATTCTTCATATACTATTGTTTGGACTAACTTTTTTTTTTATAGGAAGATTAAGTTGGAAAAAGGTGATTCAAGCACTTAGAAGGGCTCCAGGCGCCCGGAGTTGCTCTAGGCGCCACACGGAGTTGCTCCAGGCGCCTGGGTAAGCTTCGACAAGGGAGCGCCCCCGGACGCCCGGAGTTACTCCAGGCACCCGGACAAGCAAAATTTCATCATCATGCTGAGTTGGAGCATGACGAATGGCCGACCCACGTTAGTGGTCTAGGTGTCTGGAGAGGGTCTGACACCCGGACATGGATAAACTTCCGGGATGAAGTTTCGAAGAGAGCTCGCCACGTCAGCACAATCCCAGTGCCCGGAAGGGGATCCAGACGCCCAAATGGGTCTATAAATGGAGAGTGCGACCAACAGCTTAAAGACATCAATTCAAATAACTTCTGCTTCTGTGCACTGCTCTAAAAAGGTTTCTACGATGCCCGAAAGCTGCTCCGATGATAAATACGTTGAAGTTCTCTTCCTCCAAGTCGTCGATATTTTTTATTGTTCAAGTTACTTCTACTCAATTGAAATTGTATTTGTATTCTTCGATTGATTAGTGATTGCCCAATGAAAGCATTCTCACGTGCGAGCCTTGAAGTAGGAGTTGCCACAAACTCCGAACCAAATAAAACTTGGCCATGTTAGCATTGTGTTTTCTTTCTCTTCTATCTTTGTTCTGCTATTTTTTACTCTTCGTGTTTTAAACGAATGTGAAAGCCACGAGCACTATTCACCCTCCTCTAACACTTTCGATCCTACAATTAGTTGTTAACATAGCTTCGCCCCACATGAATTTTGGCAGTCTAGAGCTCAATATAAGAGCATTCATCATCTTCTTTAGAGTGTGTTTCTTTCACTCATTAAATCTATTTTGCCAAGGAGTATAAGAAGCTGTTATTTCATATGTGATCCCATATTCAAGACACAACTCAATGAAGGGTGATATATATTTCACCACCTTGGTCACTTTGAACTATCTTAATTTTTTGCTAAGTTGGTTTTCAACCTCATTCTTATAGAGAATAAATTTTTCTATAGGTCCATCCTTATTTTTGAGAAGATACACATAATAGTATTTTATGATATTATCTACATAAGTATTTATTCCCACCATGTGTTGGTGTATTTTTTAGGTCACAAATATCGGTGTGAATTAGGCTGAGAGGTTCGTTGCTTCTTTTAACATGTTAAAAAGATGATATTGTCATTTTTACTTCAACACAAATCTTACACTTGTGTTTCAGGTAAAGGTAGAATGTAGGTATGCTTTGCATGTTAATTAATCTACGCAACACATCATAATTAACATATTATAATCTACCGTGCCACAAACACGAAGACTCAAGCATATAAACGGAAGAGTTTTCAATTTTATTAACATTATACCTTATAGCGATTTCATTAAGCTTGAATAGTCTATTGGTTACATAACTATTTTATAAAAATACTCCATTTTTAGATAGAATAACTTTGTCCAACTCCAACACAGTGCGAAAGTCATACTTGCTTAATAGTAATTTAGACACTAGATTATTCTGAATCTATGGAATATACAACATATTATTGAGAGTCAACTTCATGCTCAAGGTCAGCTTCAACACCACTTTTCCTTGGCCTATGATGCCCAAGGTTGTTGAGTTTCCCATGAATAATTTTTTTCCATATTTGGTTTTTTCAAAGTTGTAGAGTAGTTCCTTGTTGCAGTATATATACTTGGAGGCACTAGAATCGATCTACCATCATCAAAAGTTAAACACAAGATTCAATTCAGAAACCACGACGTAGAGGTCATCCATTTTTAGTCTCTCGTTCAAGTTGGTTTCCTCCTTCTTCAACTTTTTGCACTCCAAAGATTTGTGACCGACTCTGTTACAGTTGACGCACTTTCCAGAGAACTTATTCTTGCTTATGCTTCCTCTAAGTCTCATCTTGGAAGTTTTAGAGTTTCCATTTTGAGTTTTGACCGTGATTAACCACGTTGGCTTTTACAATAACTCGAAAGAATAACTTTCTCTCTGAACTCTTGTTGTCTTCTTCTATGCGAAGGCTAACAACAATTTCATCCACGTTCATCTCCTTTCTCTTGTGCTTCAAGTAATTTTTGAAGTCCTTTTATCTGAGAGACAACTTCTCAATTATTGCGGCAGCTTAGAAGGTTTCACTTAGAATCATACCTTCTGAGTGGATCTCTTGTAGTATCACCTAAAGCTCTTGAACTTAGTTGATCGCCGTCTTGGAGTCAACCATCTTAGAATCCAGGAATCAACCCATGATTAACTTATTTGCCCCCATTTTCCGTCTAGTACTTTTTGTCCAAGGACTCCGACAACTCCTTTGTCATTCTCTTTGTACTATACACAACGTATAGCGAGTTGACAAGACAGTTGAGAATATATTTTCAGCATAAGGACTCAGAATGAATCTATGCCTCCATTGCATTGATTGTTTGGATATCAGTACCATCCTCAGCATATTTAGGAGGGTTCTCGATCAAAAATAGAGCCAGATCGAGTGTGATTAAGTAGAAGAGCATCTTCTACTGTCACTTTTATGAAGTTAACCTAGTGAACTTCTTTGACTTTTTCTTGTGATTGATTGAAACATTTTCAATCGGGATAGAGGGGATCGTCACACATTGATTATGTTGCACTTCAACACTTTTCATGACCAATTCAACATAAACAAATATATTTTAAGACGGTTGGGAAATCTTTCATAATAAAGATTGCTTACTAGAGATAGGGGATTTGCTAAAATTGAAATTACAAACTAAAATCAACTTCAGACCTATTGAGATGACCTTAACTAATAATCTTAGGCTGTAAAGTATGGAGGGATGAGCTACTTGAAAGGTTGGGTTGCTTGAAAGACTTAGATGAGATTCGAGGTAGAGATGTTTGTTGTGACCAGAGATGTTTGTAGAGATCGATCATAGATGTATGCAGAGACCAGAGATGTTTGTTGTGACAAGAGATGTCTGCCGTGACAAGAGATGTCTGTCGTGATAACATTTGTCATGACCAGAGAGGTCTGTCGTGACTAGAGATGTCCGTCGAGACCACAGATATTTGTTGAGACCAAAGACCAAGATGTCGAGACATGAGAAAGATACTGAGGCCTGCGTGTGATGCAGTTTACTTAAAATAGATTTGCCCCCCTCTAGTAGTTCTTCAAGGTTACAATGAACATCTATTTTTTAGGATACAACGGGAAGACCATGTCGACAACCAAACACTGGTTGTTCCTAGTGAATTGAGAGAGTACTCCAACATTATCACCTGTAGAGTTGCAGAGTAAGTGCATGACAGAGAAGAAAGATGAGAAACAAAGGTAGAGGATTTTCTTTTTCCTATTATTTATCTCTAGCTCTCAAGGTCATGACCTCCTCTTATAGAAGCTCTCTATGTCTTCGCTGCATTGAATGACCGAGTAATGGTCATTCATTGCCTCGGTCATCAATAGTGACTGTTTCAAATCGGTGGTTATAGATTCTTAATTGATCAGTGATTAATTCATCCATTTCAAATCGACAAAATATTAGTTGTTTCACTTGGACAAATTTTGTCCTAACCGATTAGACATTCAACATGCGTAAGTCGTGGTCGCACACAAGTCAACTTGCTTTTCATGCCTTCGCTGCATTGAATGATTGAGTAATGATCATTCATTGCCTCAGTCATCAATAGTGACTATTTCAATCGGCAATTATATATTCTCAATTGATCATCGATTAATTCATCCGTTTCAAATCGGTAAAATGTTGGTTGTTTCACTTGGACAAATTTTTTCCTGACCGATCCGACATTCAACATGCACAAATCGTGCTCACACACGAGCCAACTTGGTTTAGTGTAAAATTCAAACCGTGAATTTGCATCCTTGCGCACCCACATATAAAAGAGAGTCTCTTTCCATATATTTTGTTCATAATTATAATATTTATGAAACAGTATAAATCAACAAATATATCTTCAAACTCTTGATTTGAAATTAAAATCTCACTCACAATAAAATTTCTTTCCTCTATATCATTTTTTTATTCACGTATATCTAACAATCCGTGCCAACGGCACCACTAAGCTGCTCCTCTACTTCTCTCTGAACTTTTTCTTCCCTCAGTATACCCTGCTGAGCACGTCGACTCCACCATCAGCATACTCGTCCGGTGTTTAAGTTTAAGTTCTTGATATCTCTCATTTACATAAAATCATAATTTTTAATCATTGCTTTATAGATTCGAACCAGATATATATACACTAGCAAGTACCCAGTAATTTGAGTAGTAAACGATGCATCCATGTTTAAGTTAAGCGAATGCCATCTACATATATTAATTTCCGCATGCATGAGTTCTTGCTTAAAGAAAAAAAATTCTATGGCTCTTCAAAATCTGTTGCTCAAGTTTGAACATTTGCCTGGATCACCATATGTAGTACTCATTCCCTAATGGTATGTAGTTGTCTGTGTATTCCCAGTCCCAGCCGCAACCTTCATAAATGGGCGAGAACACTTTCCGGTAGTCTTCCATATCATGACCATCTTCGCCAACCGTCCCCATTTGATCGATAAGCAGTGAAGCAACAAAAGCATCATCTTCCAGTTTGGAAGACGAAGAACAACAAGCAGTACTGTTGCTTCCGCTGGACCCAGCTGCAGTGCTAATTCTGCTATGAGAACTAATTGGCGCGGTCGATTCCATCACGAAAGGTTCTAATAACACCTCGTCCGCCGCCGTCGATAATTTGCAGGTGTGGCGGCAGATGTACTCCACGCTGAACCTGCTGGCTGCCGTCTCACCGTCATCCATCCCATCTTCCTCTATTTGCTGAATCGTCTTCTTCGCCAAGCATCCTTCCTCCTTGTGAATGCATCTGTAGTAGCTCCTATATTAATCCACGCATATTTTTAATCAGTAATTTATTTGATAAATTGCCATTTCAGTAATTAATTAGCTTAAATATATATATGGGCGATCGAAAAGTATGAATAACCTCTGGTATTTAGCATTGTTGATAGTTTTCTTCCCGTACTTTCTCCATTGATGGCCGTCATGGTAAGGCTCTGTTGTCACCGCCGACCAAGTCTCCTCCTTCCTCCTGCACACATAATCATAATTAGTGTAACAAATTTTAGAAAAATTACTAAATAATCTGTAACTGTATGTATATATATACCTTCTTATCTTTTGACTATCTGTCGCAATCTCCAATCTCTTCTTCCTCTTATGTTCACCGGAGCCGTTGCTGCAGCAACAGCAGCCGTTGACGATGGATTGAAGCCTCGGTAAGGTGGAGGAGTTGAGCTTCAGTATCTCCTGCACCTTCTCCCCTGCGACTTCCTGCCACGACTTGCAGCTGGAATTATCATGCTCTGCAGCCTTAAAATTAACTACATAATGATTATTTAATCGCAGAAGAAGGGCATGCAACTGGCTGGCTACTTCATGAACTCGACCAATCTCTTGGATCGCCGCGCAGTGATCGCAAGCCAATGCAATCTCCTTCTCCATGTTCGATGAAAATTTGATGCGAATCTCTATGTCCGCGTCTATTTATAGCTAGCTAGAGAATAATAATTGTACAGTTGGATTATATTATGACACACGACTGTCGTGTATATCTGGGAATAATTAGAAGAAAGAAAAGTTTTGATCAGGGAGAGGACGGAGTATTTAAGATTTGGACCAAGTCCATGGTCTTAATTACCAGTTATTTAATTTTCATGTTGGATGAATCATGAATGTGTTCTCATTGCATAATTCTTCATATAGCCGCGTCGGCTGCTTCATGTCGTGTAGTAGTAATTGACAACACTATATATATGTATATATATAATATTGAAACTGGTCTGAGTCAACAACGTTGACGTAACTACTAATAGTTGCATGCTTTAACGCGCGACTTATGTAGGACCAACCTAGCTCGAGAGTCTTGTGAATCATGCCTTTTATAGACAAAAAAAATGCTCAGTCGCAGTGTTCCCACTCGCTATATATATAAATTGATTGAAGATCGAAGAAGTCGCGGATGAAGTAGGTAGCTTGAGAAGTCGGCAAGAGCAGTTAGTTATACACTTTAAAAATCATTTAACACCTTATAATTATAAGAGAAAAATCTTGCTCGCGATCATTCTTGACCTTAAATCAAGTTTATTCATCTAAAATATTGTTTCTCTCAAATTGTTTTGCACAAAATTGATCAATTTTGTAAACTAAAACTTATTTTTATAAATACAAAATACGCTGGTATCGTTTACTTTCCCTATGGAAATAATAATAATGAGAATAATTAAAGAAGGGAATTTTCCGAAATGGCTCACTCTAATAATCCAGGGCAAATCTAACACGAAGGTAGGATAAAAATTATCCTACACGTTGATGAAAAAGAATTGAAAAGAAGATAAGAAGAGAAATTATAAAAAAAACCGTTATTGTCAATAGAGAGGATGATTCCTCAAATATAGATCTAACATTAAAAAGGAAATAAGTCCTAATATATTGAGTTTGATTTCTATCATATAATAAAAGGAAAGAAGTCTTATAAAAAAAACTTCATAACAAAAGGAGATTATGAAAACAGGATGCTAACATAGACAATCACCCATCAATACCAAAAATATCAAAAATGCTCTAATTACTATAAAAATAAAAATTACTAAAATAGTAAAAAGATATTTGGATCCTTCGAAAAGGGCTTAAATAGTTGATTTTAGGCTTCAAACTTGACGATGTTGGGATTGTAATGTTACAAATAAAATCTCACATTAAAAATAAATGGAAAAGATCATGGACTTATAAGGGAAAGATATCTTCATTAGTATGAAACATTTTAAGTAAAGTCTAAAAACAAAATTATGAAGACTTAGGTCCAAAGTGGACAATATCCATTGTGAAGATATATAAATTCTTTCAGTCCTAACAATTGGTATCAGAGTCTGGACTGCCAGAAGATCTAACCGTCGACTATGCACAACAGTTATGGTCTAATCGATTCATGTGAGTAGAATATTGACATTGAATAAAAAAAGCGGGGGCTCCCGTGTCTGAATTAAGAGCACCTGACACCAGGCAGGAATTTATGGCGGATATTAAGGCACAAATGCCTTAGTTGTGGCTAGGTAAGAAAATCCTAATAGGTCAGGTAGATCGAGAGGTAGGAAGACATAATAGGTCGATTGAACTGAGGGCTAGGAGACCCGGTGGGTCTAGGATTAGACATTAAATGAATAAGTTGTTGGTGTTAAGAAGGTGAAAGGGTGCCTCTTCATCTTCCTCTATATAATAGGCGTCCAAGGCAATTGGTGAAGGTGTAGGAAAAATGAGATGAACACAAGAGAGAAAGGAAGAGGGGACTTGCTACGTGCGAGTTTTTGGATAAAGTCAAAGACAATAGGTTCGTCCCATATGAAAGGTCTCTGTGCAAGGTTCGTCCATATGCACAAGATTGTAAGAGGATAGAAGAACATTCAAGATTGGTTTGTCCAATCTCGCAAGAGGGATTTGGTTTGTGAACCATGAAAAGCTTTCCGATTCTGTGATCGTTCTTTCATCAGCAAGTCTTAGCGGCACTAATTGCAAATTTACGGGAGATCGCTGTAAGTGCTTACAGTTTTCGTGTTTACTATTTTTCATGCTTAGAACTGTCATCAATGGTATCAGAGCGATGCCTAAGCATGAATCACTTCTCTTCGTCGAAATGAAAATCTCTCTGCCGCCGTCAGTAGGCAAGATCGCGACTGGGTTACGATTTGCTATAGTTGTTGAGCCCCGAGAAGTTGCTGGCTATCGGCTTTCGTAGCTGGAGAGTGCCGACAACCACGTCGGGAGGCTGACAATAGAAGGTAACAACAATTGTGTTCGTCGCAGCAGAAGAAGAGAGTGTCGCGATTGTGACAGAGAAGAGAAGAAGCTATGCAATCAATTAAACTAACAAAGCACAGTGAATTTGTGTAATCGATTGGAGTAATCGATTCAAATAGTTTTTTTTAATCGATTGAGATAATCGATTAAACGAAGATGAACAATATTAATTACTGTTCATCTGTCAACACTGTTTGAAAATGATTATTTTAATCGATTAAGATTTCATGCACGAATAGTATATTATGCTAATCATGCGTGAACCGATTGTTTACTATTTAATCAATTGAAATTGATTAATTAAAGTTTGATTAATTAAAAATTGAACTATACCAGCTTGATCCTAGATCTGGTTCAAATCATTGGTTGGTTTAACCAGACCAGTTTAATTCAATAATACAGAGCTCAAATCATTCGTTGGTTTAACCAGTTTGGTTTATTATTGAATTAATTGGGATGATTTTGATTACATAAGTTGGTTTAACCAAAATGATTAGATTTGTTCTAATGGGTCAGACTTAATTCAATAAGCATTGGATTGATCAAATGAATATGAGTTTGATCAATAAGTCTGAAATTGACTTAAATGAGCTTAGATTAACAGAACATAGGTAAGAAATCACAGTCCAGTTAGATTAGTTCTAATGAGGACATTGGATAGAGCTCAAGATCTGGATTCCCAATCAATCGATCAAATGGATTAGTCGATTTAGACTCCTGTAAATCAAGAAGATTTGTTTTCCTTGATTAATAATATTGGTTCCATGCCTATATAAATTAAATAAAGTCGGTTTTGTACTGGTTAGTTGGTTTTATACTAACTTATTTAATTTCAATTTAAAGTTGGCACGGATGATTACCAATCCTGGAAACTCGAATAAGAAGAGTTTCCAATCCTAGAAAATTACAGGATCTGGGCGTTGATTCGTTCACTGCCGAAGAATCCTAAGGTGGTAGCACACCAGATATGGAGGCTCTCCGAAGGAAGAACTTTATATGCACAGTGGTGTATGGAGCTACTTCACCATGAGTTCTTAGAGGAAAATCCTGAAGAATTTGAGAAGGATCCAAAGGAAGATCCTGAAGAATCTAAAGAGGATTATGAAGAAATTTCAATGATAGATCAAATTGAAAATCTTGAAATTGTTCTATCTAAGATTGCCTCAAATGAGTCCAGATTGAAGGGGATTATGTTGGCCACTGCACTAGTGTCTGTCTTAGTGGGAGTGGTGTCTGCCTATCTCGTTTGTAAGAGTTCTGTTATTGTTACTGTCATTATGTATGAACAGTATTAGTCCATTTAGTTCATGTCCGTTTGTTATATGTTAACATATGCGACATATTTATATGAATAATATGTTCATTCATATGTTGATTACTTCATGATACATGAAAAATGATTAGTTCATTTTATTAAATGATTAGTTCATTTAATTAAAGAAATCATGATATAACGATGATTGGTTCATTTGTTGGGATGTAGGTAATAGTATTGATCAATGTTGATTTGATTGGACCATACAAATGATGAGTGGAAACGTAGTTATCACTTGATTTTGTAAACCAATTCAAATTAATATTGAGTCAATCATAAATTGCATGCATGTGAATTATATTGAATACTAAATAATATGTTTATTTATGTAAGATCATGACAAATAAGAACATCATAACTTATATCAGGATAATTACAAAATCTGGTAACTCAAGATATAATATGTTCTTGAGGAAAAATAAGTTCTTAAGGCTATAAAACAGGTCATGGAAGACCTGTAGATCCCACTACACAGAATAGACGAGATCTCAATGCCTATAGGGCATGGAAAAGGAAGGACTCCATTGCTAAGGGAATATTGATTAGTTCAATGATGGATGACCTGATGTTTGAGTATGAGCCATTACCATCGGCTCATGCTGTCTGGATAGCCCTTAGAGAAAAGTACAGTGGGGGAAGTCTGAGCAAGCTTCGAAAGCTAACAATTAAGTTAGACAGCTACATTAAATGTCTGAATCTTTCAATGGTTTAACGCCTCAGGGAGATGTCGAACATGATTCAGGAGCTTAAAACTGCTGGTCATGAGTTGACTAATGAACAACAAGTTCAAGTAGTTATTCGTTCCCTTCCAGATTCTTGAGAGACCATGAAGCAAACCCTAACTCACAGTGAGAGTATTAAGACTTTCATTGACATCTCATGCCATGTAGAATTGGAGCCAGAGAGAGTTGAATCTGTAAGGATTTTTGGATTAGCCTATGTGGCTATTGGTTCTGTTGGATCATCTGGATCCAAGAAAAAGAAATGGTTCAAGAAGGAGAAGGGAAAGAAGAAAGAAGTTGCTATTATGGGACAAGACCCAATCAAGAAGAAAGGAAAGAAGACCAGATTGAAATAAGGCAAGTGTGTCTTCTTTTCTTGAGCATTTTGTTGCTAGTCTAGTGTTGTTAGTTGATTCTTATCCTTTGTGGATTATAGATTTAGAAGCAACCAACTATGTAGCTCAGGAGTGAGTTATATTTGTTGAGTACCGTCGGGTACCAGCTAGTAACAAATGGATATATGTAGGAAACAATGCAAGAATTGAAGTCAAAGGAATTGACACTTGCAAGCTCAACCTACGTGCTGGGCGTACCCTATTTCTACATGATGTCTTGTATGCTCCTGAGATTTGACAGAATCTGGTTTCCGTCATTTATCTTCTTGATTTAGGTTATTATATAAATTTTTATAGTCGTTGTGTGGAACTTCAAATTAACTCTGTGTTAATTGGGCATAGTTATGTAACAAATGATTTTATGATTCTTGATGTAGAACCAAATAATAATGATGGTTGTTTTTCAAACATTGCTCTTACTAGTAATGCTGATATTAATGATAAAATTTGGCATGCTAGACTAGGACATATAAGACAAGAATGAATGAATAGATTAGCTAAGGAGGGCTTTTTAGGCACTCATGCTAAGATAAACTTGTCTATATGTGAGCATTGCCTTGCTGGAAAGGCAACTAGAAAATCATTTGGTAAGGTTGTTTGGGCTGAATCACCATTACAATTAATTCATTTGGATATTTGTGGTCCAATGAATATGAAGGCTAGAAATGGGAGTTCTTATTTCATTACATTTATTGATGACTTCACACGTTTTGGTCATGTGTACTTGATTTCTCACAAATCTGAAGCATTAGATTGCTTTATTCATTACTTGAACGAAGTTGAGAATCAAATGAAAAGTAAGGTTAAAACCTTGCGCACTGACCGTGGAGGTGAATATTTGTCTGGTCAGTTTAAGACAATATATAATGAGAAAGTGATTATTAGACAGCTAACTATCCCTGAAACTCCACAGCAAAATGGGGTTGCTGAAAGAAGAAATAGGGCTCTTCTTGAAATGGTTGTTGATACAGTCTGACCTGGATGTTGTTTTGCTGTTGACACTGATTTAAGTTTGTATCAGATATTTAACTCAGATTAATTACTAATCTAGGTTGACTTGGTTGACCTGATTCGGGAAAAAGTCCAAGTATGGAGACTTGGCACTGGAGAAGTCCAAGCAGGGAGCTTGGCACGAGTGGAAAGTCCTAACTGGAATGTTAGGCAGTTGGAAAGTCCTGGCGAGTGAAGCCAGGCAGTGGGAAAGTCCTAACTGGGATGTTAGGCAGTTGCAAGTCCTGGTGAGTGAAGCCAGGCAAGGGAAAATCCAGATGGATCAAGGGTGATCGGACATCTGGTGTTGAAAAGTCCAAGAAGGAAGCTTGGCATGCGAAGTCAGAGAGGGCTCGGTAGCTCGTTCTCTAGGACCAGATGAAGTCGGAGAGAGCTAGGGAGCTCGTTCCTCCGGACTAGGTCAGAGAGGGCTCGACCCGGACTGAGTCAAGAAGCTGGATCGGTCGGCAGACCGATCCAGTGAAACCTTGGACACCTGGATCGGTCTGCAGACCGATCCAGTGAAACCTTTATACCTGATCGGTCTGCCGACCGATCAGGAATTGATCAGTGGCTACTGAACGTTCAGAAATCGATCAGTAGCCCACTGTGATTTTACTGATCGGTCTGCGGACCGATCAGAAATCAATCAGTAGCCTACTGAGATTTCATTGATCGGTCTGGGGACCGATCAGATTAGTGCTTGATCGGTCCGCAGACCGATCAGAAGCTGCGCACCTTCGGAAAAAGCGACGCCTGATCGGTCTGGGGACCGATCAGATTAGTTCCTGATCGGTCCGCAGACCGATCAGAGATGATCCAGAAAGCATGGATCGGTCTGCAGACCGATCCACAGTATGGCTTGTTTTGCATGCGCTTTCTCTTATTGTTTCTGATTCGCAATTGCTTTTACCTATTTCGTTTCTAACCATCTGCTGTAAGCTTTTTCGAAGTTACAGGTTACAGATTACTTGATGTTGGATGAATTCAAATTGAGGATCATTAGTAGAAGGCGACGAAAAAGCTTTTGCTGTGTCTCGCTGCAGACAAACCAGTTTTGGTAGCAACGTCTCGTTTGCGATCTGCTGGCAGCCGTTTGGTCGAAATCAGCTTGACTTGTGCCGAGGTTCAAGCTCAGAGGTACTAGTGGGAACGAGGATGCCATTGGTGGGAGCCGAGACAATCGACAAGGAAGAAGCGTGATTGGCGACGTCGTGGACGGTTGCAGGGATTTGATTTGCTGCAGGTTTGGCAGAGATCCGTTACAGAGCAGAGAGGCATATGAAGCTGGAGAGGAGAGACTCTCGCAACAATGCTTTTGGTGCTCTTGCTGTGAAAAACACTGTGGAGAAAAACTCTCTGGAAGATTGAAGCAGTGTGCTTGTTCTTCGCTGATTGTGGCTGTGAGCTTCTTTTTGATCATTTCACTTGAGCCACTACTGTAAGTCTTGTGCTTAATTTCTTACTGCTGTTAAAGACTTTGTGGAGAGGTTACTCCACCGAGAAGGAGAATCCTTTAGCCGGATAGCTTCCGGGGTGTGATCTACCGAAAGATCAAGAGGATTCGTCCACCTTACGGACACGCCGAGGAGTAGGGGCAAGTTATCCCCGAACCTCGTAAATCTCTGAGTTAGTGTGCTGTGCTTTCTTGTTTTAGTTTTCTAATTCCGCTGTGCTAACAAAGTTCTTGAAGTAATTTGAGTTTAGTGTTTTTCAAAGAGGCTATTCACCCCCCTCTAGCCATCTAAGGTCCCAACAAGTGGTATCAGAGCCTGGTGCTCTTCATTACGGCTTAACAACCCAAAGAGCTAAACAATGGCCATGAAGGAGGGACTCAGCACCAACCGTCCACCTTATTTCGATGGAGTAGATTTTCAATACTGGAAAAGCCGCATGGAGTATTACCTCAAGACTGATATCTCCATGTGGTTCTCGGTCAAGGAGGGATTCTCACCTCCAAAGGACGAAGAAGGTAAGGAACTTGACTCATCGAGATGGTCAACCGAGCAAACTCGCAAGGGACAAGCCGATGCCAAGGCGGTTATCACTTTGCAATGTGGGATAGCCAAGGATCAACTTGTCAAGGTTGGTCCTTTCACAAGTGCGAAGGATCTATGGAACAAGCTCATCGAGCTCCAAGAAGGGACTCGAGACTCTCGGATCGCCAAGAGGGATTTGTTCTTAAACCAACTACAGAACCTTGTCATGAAGGAAAATGAAACTGTAAGTGAGATACATGGAAGGTTCAAGGAGATCATCAATGGTCTCCATTCGGTGGATGAACGAGTAGAAAACCGTGACCTCGTAAGGTATGCTCTAAAAGCTTTTCCTAGGAATGCCTTGTGGTCATCCATGGTGGATGCCTACAAGGTATCCAAGGATCTTTCCATTGTTAAACTAGATGAATTTTTCTGTGAGATGGAACTTCATGAGCTTGCTAACAAAGGTCAAAAAGAGAAGGGTATTGCTTTATTTGCAGGACCAAAGAGCAAGGATGGAAGAAGGAAGAAGGAAAAGAAGAAAGAAAAGGAGATTTCCTCATCCACCTCTTCTTCCGAATCCGATGATGAAAGTGGATCATCATCAAGCGAGATGGCGAACTTCGTAAGGAGGATTATGAGAAGAGGCCGAAGATACAAAGGAAAAGGTAAAACTAATGATCAAAATTTTGATAAATCTAATGTTACATGTTATGAGTGTAGCAAGAAAGGACACATTCGGAGCGAGTGTCTGAAACTAAAAAGGAAGGAGGAACGAGCCAAAAGGAAGGAGGAAAGAGCCAAGAAGAAGAAGGCTCTCAAGGCCACTTGGGATGAGTCCTCATCAAGCTCATCGGAGGAAGAAGAGAAGATGGAAAAGAGCACTCGGCAATTGGCACTCATGGCAAGGGAAGAGTCAGAATCCGAGAGTGATGACTCAAGCGCTTCAACCACGGCTTCATCATCTTCGGATGATGAAGAGGTAACCTCTTCTCATATAGAAAAGTGTTATAAAACTATCACTCATTTATCTACATTGCTTAAAAAGTCAAAAACAGAAAATAAATTGTTGAAAGAAGAAGTAAAAACCTTAAGGACCCTTAGGGAAGATGAGGTCGATGACCTACATCTAGAAGTCCTTGAGGATGAGAACAAGGCCTTAAAGGGTGAGGTTGAGAAACTCAAGAAAATGCTTGAGAAATTCTCAACTAGCTCTAAGACTCTAGACATGATTCTAAATGCCCAAAGGGCAGTTTACAACAAAGTCGGGTTAGGGTATCAACCCAAGGAGTCGAGTTTCATTTCTCTAATGTCTAGAACTCAAAATAGTAGATCACATGTTTCTAGAGTTCATGGAACTAGGAAAGGTATGACCAAGGCATGGGTTCCTAGGTCTTTCGTTGTAGAAGCATTAGGTCCCAAGATTTGGGTACCTAAAACCTCTATTTTTCGTGTATTGTAGGCATTGGTCGAGGGGAGCATCTATCAACTTGGTTTGTTGATAGTGGATGCTCCAAGCACATGACTGGGAACAAATCACTGTTTACTACCATTCAAAACAAAAGTAGAGGTAATGTGTCTTTTGGTAATAATGGTAGCCTTAAGGTTGTAGGAATTGGAGACATTCATATATCCGAATGTCTTCATATCAAGAATGTCCTTCTAGTCAAGGGATGACTTTTAATCTGTCAGTCAGTTGTGTGATACGGGTTACACAATTGAATTTCATTCAAGTCAATGTTTGGTTAAACACATTGACACACTTGACATGGTACTAGTAGGCACAAGGGTTGACAATATTTATCAAGTATCATTTAAAAGTGCTACTAATGCTTTGATTAAGTGTTTCATGTCGAAAGAAGAAGAGTCTTGGTTATGGCATAGAAGATTGGCACAAGAAAACATGAAGAACATCCGGAAAAAGGCCAACCAAGAATCAGTGCGAGGCTTACCAAGCATCAAGTTCCACAAGACCAAACTATGTGATGCATGTCAAAAGGGTAAGCAAACAAAAGCTGTCCATAAAGGTAAAAGCAATGTAAGTACATCTACTGCTTTAGATTTATTGCACATGGACCTATTTGATTGCAGTAGTGTAATATCATTGAATGGAAGTAGATATTGTTTGGTGATCGTTGATGATTTTACTAGATACACATGGACTTTCTTCTTGAAACATAAGGACCAAACTATAGATATTTTTATTTCCTTTTGTAGAAGAACTGAAAATGAAAAATCGACTACAATTAAAACCATTAGAAGTGATCATGGTGGGGAATTTCAAAATCATAGGTTTTTAGAGTTTTGTCAAGAAAAGGGATATAGGCATGAGTTCTCTACTCCAAGGACCCCACAAAAAAATGGGGTTGTGGAGAGAAAGAACCGAGTCCTACAAGAGGCTGCACGAAGCATGCTTCATGAGTACTCACTACCGAGCTACTTATGGGTGAAGCTGTGAATACAACTTGCTATGTGCAAAATCGAGTTTTAATACATAGGTTTTAGGAAAGACTCCCATGAACTTTGGTTTGGGAAACCGCCTACAATTAAACATCTTAGGGTGTTTGGTTGTAAAGTGTTTATCTTAAACACCAAGGACCATCTTGGGAAGTTCACGGCTAAGGCTGATCAAGGGATACTGGTCGGGTACTCTCTTACCAGAAAGCCTATCGAGTCTACAATGAGAGGACTAAATTGATTGAAGAGTCCTCGGACGTAGCATTTGAAGAAATCCTAAATCAAATGATCAATCAAGGGATGTAGGAGAAATTCAATTCGAACTTAGAAATCTAAGTTTGAATGATCAAAATGAAGAACGAGTCGAAGTTGACTCTGAAGATGATGAACAAAGGCAACAAAGAACTCAATCTGATCCTTTGCCAGATAGTGAGTCCTTGCCCGTGCCTAGTGAGACCATTCATGAGGCACCATCAACACCAAGACAATCTAGGATAGCCTCTAGTCATCCCCAAGACCAAATTGTGGGAGACATTCAACAAGGGGTTAGGACTAGGTCATTCTTCAGAAATGAGTCTAATGAAGTCGCATTGATTTCAGAGATTGAACCGAAATTAGTTGATGAGGCATTGCACGATCCTGATTGGATCATAGCTATGCAAGACGAATTAGGTCAATTTGAAAGGAGCCAAGTGTGGGACTTAGTTCCTAGACCTAAGAAGACCACCATTATTGGAACTAAATGGGTCTTCAAAAATAAGTTAAATCAAAAGGGAGAAGTTGTAAGAAACAAGGCAAGACTTGTAGCCAAGGGCTATAGTCAAGTCGAAGGTCTCGATTATGATGAGACTTATGCTCCCGTGGCAAGATTAGAGTCCATTCGTTTGATGCTAGCTTTTGCTGCACATAGAGGTTTCAAACTCTATCAAATGGATGTTAAATCTGCCTTCTTAAATGGCTTCATTAAAGAAGAGGTCTATGTTGAACAACCCCCGGGGTTTGTGAGTACCGAAGCTCCAAACCACGTATACAAGCTCAAGAAAGCTCTTTATGGGCTTAAACAAGCACCTCGAGCTTGGTACGAAAGGTTGTCAACATATTTACTAGAAAAGGGTTTTGTGAGAGGCCAAATAGACCCAACACTATTTCTGCGTAGAGATGGTGAAAATATTTTTGTAGCCCAAGTATATGTCGATGACATAATTTGTGGCTCAAATAACAAGGGCTATTTGAATGAATTTATTTCTCACATGGAAAGTGAGTTTGAGATGAGTCTAGTAGGAGAATTGACATTCTTCCTTGGACTTGAAATCAAACAAACTCGAGATGGAATTTATGTCCATCAGGCAAAATACACTCAAGAGATGCTTAGAAAATTCAATATGAGTGACTCTAAGGAAGTGTCCACTCCAATGGCGACAAGCACTCGCCTTGACAATGATGAGAGTGGAAAACCAATTGATCTAACGCAATATAGAAGCATGATTGGTAGTCTTCTATATCTCACAGCTAGTCGACATACTTTTCGTTGTGGGCATGTGCGCTAGATATCAAGTCCGTGCCAAGGAATCTCATTTAATTGCAGTTAAGAGAATATTGAGATACCTTAAGGGCACAATTCGAGTAGGTCTATGGTACCCTCGTACAGAGTCTTTTGACTTGATAGGCTATACCGATTCCGACTATGCTGGGTGCAAATTGGATCGGAAAAGCACTAGTGGGGGTTGCCAATTTCTAGGTTCATCTTTAGTTAGTTGGTCAAGTCGGAAGCAACATTGTGTTGCTCTCTCCACGACCGAGGCCGAATATATTGCCATGGGAGAGAGTGTATCGCAATTGTTGTGGATGATACACACCCTAGAGGATTATGGACTTTCTTATAAGGGTGTACAAGTGCTATGTGACAACATTAGCACGATCAACCTAACTAAAAATCCAGTCCATCATTCTAGGACCAAGCACATTGAAGTGCGTCATCACTTCATTAGAGATCATGTAGCTAGGGGTGACATTGTGCTCACATATGTGGAGTCAAAGTCAAACCTAGCCGACATTTTCACCAAACCCCTTCCGGAAAATGAATTTAGTCATTTAAGGAGGGAGTTGGGGATGTGTTTGGCTCCTTAGGTCATTAGAACCTCACCATGATCAATAAGGACTATTAAAATGACAAGAGTAATTGGGAAACTGATTTGGGCAATTTGGGGACATCTCACACAAACGATAAGGTTTAACAAATTGTTTTTGTTTGCTAGAAATGGGGTGAGATGCTAGGAACAACCAAATTATTCAAAATGTATCATGCATCCCTTGAATAATTAGGTTGAAGAGACATTAATTGAGTATGGGGAAGACCATTACATAACTCATGTGTATTTGGTTCCTAGATCTTACTCATATATTCCAACCAAGGAAACTTGGTTGGACTTTTCCTTTTAAATCATGTAATCTTGATTGTTAGAATGTTTGATACCTTTGATCGATACCTTCCGTGATTTTGATTGAAACTAGGATAAGTCATTGAAATAATGATAGAAATTTGGACATATTTTGCCAAATTTGGGACTGAACATAACATAGCAAGGTTGAAGATTTAAGTCTTTAACCTTGAGTTGTCTATTTTGACAAACTTGAAACTTGTCTGAAATCTCAGTGTTTGTGGTCGAATTTGAAAGTCTCAGGTTATAAACAAATTCACACCATAAGAGGCCATCGTTAGGACATAGTTATGCTTGTAGATTCTCAGCGTTCTAGATATTGATTTTGAAAGTTTTACTGGAGAAACTTCTACGAACTATCAAAAATATCTAAGGATTTCGGTTACTGAAATCACTGAAAACTTCAGTATCAGACACTGATCGGGCTACAGCCCGATCAGGAGAAGATGGATCGGTCGACAGACCGATCCAAAAACTTCCCAACCTTTCTGTTTGTAATCTGATCGGTCCAGGGACCGATCAGGTTAATCTGATACGCTTAGGGCTCTTCTGATCGGTCCATAGACCGATCAGTGGTTCCATTGGTTAAGTCTGTGATTTGGGCTTACTGATCGATCTCTGATCGGTCTACGGACTGATCAGGAAGTTCCCTGATCGGTCCGAGGATCGATCAGCTTCGCACCTTCTGATCGGTCTACAGACCGATCAGGAGGTTCCCTGATCGGTCTGGGGACCGATCAGGGGCTTCGGAAACCTTCTGATCGGACAACCGTCCGATCATTTCTTCACTGTACACCCACTCAACCCTTAAAACCTCCCGATCCCTCTTTTTCCCTCATTCACGCGAACCCTAGCCGTCTCTCCCCACCATTCCACTCTTTTTCCTCTCTCGTTGCACAGCAAACCCTACCCGAAGCTCTAACCCTCGAAGCCCTATTCTACAGTTCAAATGGCACCAAGGTAACTTCTTGCCTCTCTAAAAACTTGGCTTTGTGTTTTCATTTCTCACTGAATCTTCTGTTGTTTTGTTGTCTCGGTTCTTCATTGTTGATGGCTCCGGTGCTCACTCAATGCCCCATTTTATCCCATTGTGACCCCTTAGGAAGAAACCCACTGATGGTGAGGGAACCTCTAAGGAACCTACCAAGAAATCCAAATCCAAAACTTCTCCTGCTCCCTCTCGACCACAACCAGCTAGTTCCAGTAGATTTCCAAACCGCCAGTCTGAGCAAGCTTTTCAACAAAGGACTTTCAAGTTACTCCCTTGTAGGTCCGTGGATAGAAAATTCATGGATGAATTTTGCCCACAAGTGTCCGAAATCATAGCATACTACAAACTCGATTCACTAGTCTACTTGGAACGAGATATCAACTATGACCTGGTCTCTGAGTTCTATAATAACCTTCATGAGACTAGTGATCAAGGTTTTAAAACAAGAGTTGCTAAGCGGACTCTTGATTTCAGTATCTCATCTTTCTTTGAGTATCTCGATTGTCGGAGGTGTTCCGGTGATGTTTTTTCGATATTTCCTGACTTACCAGAACAATTACTTCCACCGTTTGATATCTCACCTGACGACATATATGAGTACTTCTTCAGACAGCCTAGACAAGGGCTAGATGAGCTAGATGTTGACTTCCCTACTTTTGCAGCCTTGAGATTATCTCCTCAAGATTATATTCTTTTTAAAATTGTCACGAACTGTCTTCTACCTATCACATCTAAACCATTATCAGAGATTCGACCGTATCATTGTCTGATGCTTTACGGGTTGCGTAGGCGTCTTGATTTTGATATCATGTCGAGTATCTACTCCTCGATCATATCATATTCTCAGCCTAGCGGCTTCACTATTTATATGCCTTATGGGCATATAATTACTGATTGGCTTGAGACCCTTCAGATTGATGTCTCTAAGGGTAGAATAATCAAAATGGTCAGGCAGGATTGTCGACTTGGGAAACGGGCGTTTTCCAAGTCTGGAATCATAGGGCGAAATGGGGATGTTCAGTGGAAGGATGGGAGAGCCTTAGGTGAGTTACCACGGGGCCCTCCACGACAGGTTGCAGCTGCTCCTCCTGCTGACATTGGCGAGGCGGATCCTGATCTGCGCTGGCAGATCGCCGAGCTGGAGAGCCGCTTTGATCGACACGAGGAGATGGTGACTGCTGAGTTCGATGGACTACGCTTACGGATTGACCAGCGCTACGATGACCTGCGCGGGCATATTGACCAGCGATTCGATGATATGCGCAGTCATCAGGTGGTGACGCAGCAGTTGCTACTCGGATGGATGGCACGATACCCGCCTCCGCAGTCTTACCCAGGCTATCCATCCTCCAGCGTGCCGTCTCAGGATTTCACCCTTCCTGCCGATGATGATGATGCTCCTCATGTTGAGGACGTTGATTGATGTAGTCTGTGTGTCACCTAGTCTGTATGTATTTTGGATGCTATGTGTTAGTCTGACCTGGATATTTGTACTTCTGATGCTACTCATATATTTATGCTCCTCGGTTTTATATTTCCTTGCTCTCTATTATACTTCATTGTCTCTGTTTTCTTTTATTATGCTGTTCCTATGCCATGATTTGATTATATCTTTTGTCTATCTTATTGTCATATTGAAACCTTAGAGGGAACTCTAGGTTGGTTAAGAGAAGGCAGGGTGGATTAAGGGGGAGCCTTTTCGGTGTTTGACAAAGGGGGAGAGGATACCTAAGTTTAGAAATGTATGAAAGCTTAATTTTAGGGGAGAGGATAACGGGAAGGATCTTGATTCCCGTTATTGACTTGGTGGTGTATCCGTCTTAGGGGGAGGATTCCGATTTCCCTAAAATTATGGGTAAATGAGCACTTCTGATCTAAACTTAAATCGTGTTGTCAAACAACAAAAAGGGGGAGATTGTTGATACAGTCTGACCTGGATGTTGTTTTGCTGTTGACACTGATTTAAGTTTGTATCAGATATTTAACTCAGATTAATTACTAATCTAGGTTGACATGGTTGACTGATTGGAAAAAGTCCAAGTATGGAGACTTGCGAAAAGTCCAAGCGGGGAGCTTGCACGAGTGGAAAGTCCTAATCGGAATGTTAGGCGGTTGGAAAGTCTTGGTGAGTGCCAGGCGGTGGGAAAGTCCTAACGGGATGTTAGGCATTGAAAGTCCGTGAGTGAAGCTGAGCAAGGAAAAATCCAGATGGATCAAGGGTGATCGGACATCGGTGTTGAAAAGTCCAAGAAGGAAGCTTGGCATGCGAAGTCGAGAGGGCTCGGTGGCTCGTTCTCTAGGACCGGATGAAGTCGGAGAGAGAGGGGCTCGTTCCTCGGACTAGGTCGAGAGGGCTCGACCGAGTCAAGAAGGCGGATCGGTCGGAGACCGATCGGTGAAACTGGACACTGGATCGGTCTGCGGACCGATCATCATAGGTCATGATCGGTCCCCAGACCGATCAGATCCGAGGCCTATCCGATCGGTGCGGACCGATGCATCGCAATTGATTTTGATTGCATTGATCGGTCGCGGGACCGATCAGATTAGTGCTTGATCGGTCCGCAGATCGTCTCCACCCTTGAGCGGAACTGATCGGTGCGGGGACCGATCAGATTAGTTCTGATCGGTCCGCACCGATCGAGATGATCGAAATCATGGATCGGTGCGACCGATCCACGATGGCCTTTTTTGCATGCGCTTTCTCTTATTGTTTCGATTCGCAATTGCTTTTACCTATTTCGTTTCTAACCATCTGCCGTAAGCTTTTCGATACAGGTTACAGATTACTTGATGTTGGATGAATTCAAATTGAGGATCATTAGTAGAAGGCGACGAAAAAGCTTTTGCTGTGTCTCGCTGCAGACAAACCAGTTTTGGTAGCAACGTCTCGTTTGCGATCTGCTGGCAGCCGTTTGGTCGAAATTAGCTTGACTTGTGCTGATAGGTTCAAGCTCAGAGGTACCAGTGGGAACGAGGATGCCATTGGTGGGAACTGAGACAATCAGACAAGGAAGAAGCGTGATTGGCGACGTCGTGGACGGTTGCAGGGATTTGCTGCAGGTTTGGCAGAGATCCGTTACAGAGCAGAGAGGCATATGAAGCTGGAGAGGAGAGACTCTCGTAATAATGCTTTTTGGTGCTCTTGCTGTGAAAAACACTGTGGAGAAAAACTCTCTGGAAGATTGAAGCAGTGTGCTTGTTCTTCGCTGATTGTGGCTGTGAGCTTCTTTTTGATCATTTCACTTGAGCCACTACTGTAAGTCTTGTGCTTAATTTCTTACTGCTGTTAAAGACTTTGTGGAGAGGTTACTCCACCGAGAAGGAGAATCCTTTAGCCGGATAGCTTCCGGGGTGTGATCTACCGAAAGATCAAGAGGATTCGTCCACCTTACGGACACGCCGAGTAGGGGCAAGTTATCCCCGAACCTCGTAAATCTCTGAGTTAGTGTGCTGTGCTTTCTTGTTTTAGTTTTCTAATTCCGCTGTGCTAACAAAGTTCTTGAAGTAATTTGAGTTTAGTGTTTTTCAAAGAGGCTATTCACCCCCCTCTAGCCATCTAAGGTCCCAACAATGGTTAGGTCTATAATGGCGCAGACTAATTTGCCAATCTCCTATTGGGGAGATGCATTATTAGTTGTGACCTATATACTTAACAAAGTACCTTCAAAGTCAGTTCCATCTACCCCACATGAATGTTGGACAGACAAAAAGTCGGATTTGAGTAATCTGAGACCTTGGGGGTCAGCTGACTACATTCATGATAAGACTCACGAACATGGAAAATTATGACCCAAAGGTAAGAAGTGTATCTTTATAAGTTATTCTGAGACTTTCAAGAGTTATGTTTTTATTGGTGAGCGATAAGATGGAATCATTTCTAAAATTGAGTCAAGAGATGCTACTTTTCTTGAAACTAAGTTCCCAACACGAGGTGAAGTTGATAAGACAATTCTTCTATATGAGATAGAGGAGGAGGATAATGTTCCTTTATCAACAGATTAGGAGATGCCTGAATCTAGTCAACCGAGTGGGAGTAATTTGCCACTGAATGAGTCAGTTTCTCAACAATCTAACCTTCGAAGAAGTAGTCGTCAGATTATTCCTCGTAGAAGGTTTGATATTGAGAATGAGACATTGATGATTCTTTATGTTGATGATGAGGAACCTTGAATAGTTAAGGAAGCTTTGAGAAGCTCAGTAAGAGAAAAATGGAAAATTGCAATGGATGAGGAAATGGAGTCAATGAGAAAGAATCAAGTTTGGGATTTAGTCGATCTTCCTCCAGACCGAAGGACTATTGGGAATAAGTGGATTCTCAAAATAAAGAGGAAAGAAGATGGATCGATTAATCGATACAAAGCTCAATTAGTTGCAAAAGGATATACCCAAATAGAGGGTATTGACTTTGAAGAGACATTCTCCCTAATTGTGAAGTTTATGTCAATACGTGTCATCCTAGCTATAGTAGCTGTTTAGCTTTCCTTATTGGTAATCTTGACGAAGAAATCTATATGGTACAACCAGAAGGTTATATTGCTGAAAGCCAAGAGAAAAGAGTATGTAGACTTGAGAAGTTTATATATGGGCTAAAGCAAGCGTCAAGACAATGGAACATAAGATTTAATGAAGTCATTTTATCTTATAGTTTCAAAATGATCAATGAGGATCATTGTGTTTACCTAAGAAAGGAAAAAGGAAAGTTTATCATTTTATCATTATATGTTGATGATATGCTAATAGCTGAAGCGACATATAGTGTGTGATAGAAGTCAAATCCTGGATTTCATCATAATTTGACATAATAGACATGGGAGAAGAAGAGTACATCTTAGGAGTGAAGATCATTAGAGATCGTTCAAAAAAGCTTTTGGGTTTGTCTCAAGAAGTCTATATCACTAAGATGCTATAACACTTCAATATATCATGTTGCAATATCGAACAGACGCCTATAGCAAGAGGTACTATTTTGAGCAAAAGTATATTATCCCAAGACTCATGAGGAAATAGCCGAAATGAAGAAAAAACCATATGCAATGCTATTGGTAGTTTAATGTATACTATGTTGTGTACTCGTCCTGATATAAGTTATGGTGTTGGCTTAGTTAGTCATTTCCAGTTAAACCCAGGATCAAGACACTGGAAAGCGATGAAGAGAATAATTAAATACCTCAAAAGGATAACAAATTATGTATCTATTTTTCAAGGATCTAAGATGAGCCTGAGTGGCTACACAAATGTAAATTGGGCAGAAGATCTTGATGACAAAAAATCCACATCAGGCTATACCTTCTTGGTAAATGGTGGCGTCATCTCATGGAATAGCAAGAAGTAGACTTATGTAGCCTTGTCAATATTGAAAGCTGTGTGGCTTGCGCATCAGTTGTGCAACAATCTGTCTAGTTGAAAAAGTTTCCTAAAGCATTTGAAGATTGTTGAGGACAGTGGGAGTCCTGTTACAGTGTACTATAACGGCCAAGCTGAGGATCCCAAATATCACAACAAAGGCAAACATATAGAATTAAGTATAATTTTGTAAGGGATATTGTGGACAAAAAAATGATAATTCTTGAGTATATCCCTACATGTATTATGCTTGCAGATCCTTATACTAAGCTATTGACTAAAGAGTCATTTCAAAGAATGGGAAGTCTTTGTGACTTCATAAAATGTAACACGTTACAAAATGTCATGATCTATTCAGTATATAAGTTGTTACATTTTGAATTAAAGTCTCGATGAGCATGTTGGCAAGTTGAGATTGGTCCACTCACATGGACAATCATACTATTTGTTGAGTATAAATAGAGATAAGACCGTTACTTATGGGACAACTTATGTAGCTGTGAATAGAGACATACCTATAAGTTAAGGTCGTCTTGATAATTGTGTCAAGATGAGATCATTTATGTAATGATCGAAGTAAATGAACCCACCATTTACTAAACCTGTTGAAAGCCAGATTAGAATTCATATGTTGAATTCAAGATTAGACATTAGGTAAGTCTAGATTGAAACTGTACGATGTTAAAATTTGAGAACAATATGCACTCTTTTTAGTAAAGAGAATAACATCGTAGCATGTGATTTATACTACATGTGTCATGGTGACAAGAAGGATAGTAGGAGAATGGATCTCTGTTTCTCTACTATGTGAAACTTTTGAGATTATAAGTTAATCTCATATTTTGCCCTTAGTGACTATTTAGCTGTTTACTTGAAGTTTTAATTAGTGACTGCTACTTTAGCATGTATCCTATGACTATGGATGATTCGATCTATGGAACAGAACTAGGAAAGCGACTGATTGAAATGAATAGATTCTAGCTAAAAAGGAAGATTAAATAGATTCACATCTTTTGATGTTATTCACTGGTCGACCCTTTTCTGTTATGTATAGAAATGAATGTGAATATTGAATATGAAACATGCTCTTGACATAATGATCATTGTAAGGAATTAGAGATGTTCATATTGATGTAAATAAAGATTATTTAATTTGGATAAAAAGTAAGACATGGAAATCTCTAAGATAATGACTATGTGTCACTGGGAGATTAGATGTTTTCTTGATAACGGATATGTTCTGCCAGGAGAGAGGCTATGTGCCACTACGAGAATGTCTCTAATTTATTTGGAAGAGCGGCTAAGTAAAATGTAACAACTTTGTTAACAGTGATCGCTCAGAGAGTAGCTATGTAAGGTGTAACAATCTTCTTAGCAATAAATGCTCAGTGTGCTTGTTGTCGCACGAACCATTTTCCCTAAAGTATGAATTGAATGTTCTTATTTAGTCTTTGTGACTAATTAGTATTTTGCTTTAGTCTTCATATAGTCTATTTGACTTATTTGGTCTTTGTGACCAATTAATGTTTGACTTTGACCCTGCGATATAATCATCTTGTAGTCTATGTGACTGACATGGTCTATGTGACCAGATAACCTTTATGGATTGACTTGCACGAGTGAGAGATGTTGGTGTTAAGAAGATGAAAGGGTGCCTCTTCCCCTTCACCTTCCAACTCTTTATATTCCTCCATTAATGGAGGTAGAGGAAGATGACTCTTTATCTTCCTCTATATAATAGGCGTCCAAGGCAATTGGTGAAGGTGTAGGAAAAATGAGATGAACACAAGAGAGAAAGGAAGAGGGGACTTGCTATGTGCGAGTTTTTGGGCAAAGTCAAAGAGAATGAGTTTGTCCCATATGAAAGGTCTCTGTGCAAAGTTCGTCCATATGCACAAGATTATAAGAGGATAGAAGAACATTTAAGATTGTTTTGTCTAATTTCGCAAGAGGGATTTGGTTTGTGAACCATGAAGAACTTTTCGATTCTATGATTATTCTTCCATCAGTAAGTCTTAGTGACACCGATTGCAAATCAACAGAAGATCATTGTAAATATTTACAATTTTTATATTTACTATTTTTCATATTTAGAACTGTCATCATAAACTTTTCACTTAAAGAGAACCCATGATCCTTGATTTAAGGAGAGATTGCTAATATTATAAAATTATAAATAAAGTCCCATATTCAATATTTTTCTTAGTTTAATTTCTTTTTTAAGTAAAATTTTATGTCTTTGGAAAAGTTCTTTTCATCAATTTCCCCCGGTGCACCTCGGAATAAACAACAATAAGGTATCCAATATTATAAAATGACCGAAATATTAATTGACCGGGCTTTAATTGACGTATCAATTAAATGTTTTTGTGCACCGAATTAATAGATGCAGATGAGAAGTCAAAAGTCTATGTCAATGAGCTTCTAGAGATGAGAATTTAATGGAAGGTCAATACAACATTTCAAAGTCCAAACGTAATATAATATCAACTAACTTAATTAATTGAAGTGACGATTTTGACCGATTTAACAACCTTCCAGTATTTATATTAATAATGCATAGTACTACAATCTTCAACAATCATCACCTCGTATATGACTTCAGGGGAAATAATCAGGGAATATCAATGTAACTTATATATTTTTGTATATATGCATGCATATGCATAGAATAATAATGCAAACGATTTGACCTCTTTATCATTTCAGCAATTTAAGGGACAATTATCCTATATATAATTAGGTTCTTTTTATTTTATATTTTTATTTTAAAAATAAAACTATATTTTTTTATTGAATTAAATAAAACTGTATAGTTTTTTATTATACTAAATAATAATAGTACAACATATTTTCTATGAAAATAGACGCAGTGAAGGAAAGCCGACATATGGAACAATTCACCGGTCGAATGTCAGAACATCAAATATCAGTTATCCAAAGGCCGACATGAATGACAAAGACTATTTTGCCCATTAGAATATCCTGGCCGGACGTATAATGTCGGCAGGATTAATTATGTCAGACGTTTGCATTTTTTGTTTTTTCTCTATTGACTTTTTAATTTTCCCTCTAAAATTTCATTTTGCCAATAAGTTTTCCACACGAACTTTTTAATTTTTATTTCACCCAAAGTTTGTTTTTCATTTCACACTCGTCAGGAATTTTTGAATAGACCCCATGGATGTCTCTTTTCGTGGACAGAAGTTTGTTATTCTGTCCAGAAATATTATATTTAAACTTCTATTTTTTTAATGCACTTTCTTTCTTTAAAATAACAACCTCAAAATTTAAAATTCATCGGTATTATTGTTATTGCATTAGATATGAATTAGCATAAGTGATGCATGAGGTCAGTGGGGATTTATCAGGTAGGATAATTTTTAAAAATTTATGAAAGAAGAGAGGAATAATTTACTCTACTTCTTGAAACATCATTATCTTTGAGAAAAATAAAAACTATATGATATAGAACAGTGACGGATCCCGAAATTTAAACATGAAGAGACGATTTTTATATGGAATAAGGAGTGATATCCTCTATCTCCACCAATGTAATCTTATAATACTACGGATTCGACTGTCGGCAAGGAAGGGCGACCGTCGATACCGCTCCCCCTCTAGATCCGCCCCTGATATAGAGAGAGAGAAAAAAAAAATAGAACTTTATGTTCTTCGTTAGTAATTTTAACTAGTTTGAATGAGTTTGATAACGACACAAAGAGAGCAAGGTAAAATAAAATATAATTATTCTTGTGATGCCAACAAAATCCTAAAAAATATGAGAAGAGGAAGAAAACATGGGGGCTAAGGGCTGCTCAATCTTGTAGCTGGAAGAGGGTAGCAACTGATGCCGCATTTCCTACTTCTTCAGAAGAGGAGAGGAAAAAAATTATAGATTTACTTATATTAGAAAAGAGAAGGAGAAGAGGCAAATGGAAAAGAAGAGAAAGAAAAAAAAATTAAAAAAGAAGAACGGAAGAAAAGGCTGCAACATGCAACATGCGTCGGAGAAGAGTGAGAGAAAAAAAGGGAAAGATTTCATCAAAAATATCCTAATTCTTTTTAAATCGATTGAACTCGTTTAAATATTAAACTTGGTTCGATCATAACTCAGATTTAAATCAATCCCGATTTGAACTAACATAATTCTTATTTCTGTATTTACCCGTTGGATTTAGTTCAAAACCAATTCAATTTCAATTTAGCTTCCTTATTTGTGTTCTACAATTTAGTTCATTCATTTTTTATTATATATTTTATTTTTAAAATTTAATATTTCAAATCGCTATATTTTCTCATAGAAATAACATCAATAGATAGCTTAGGTCATGTACTTTTTAAATATATGATCAATTCCAATTTTTAATAATGAATGATAATAAATCCACTACTCAAAGTGATAACGAGGACGTTCAAATATATATCTATATAGGGGGTGGTTGCACCCCCTCTCTTTAAGGGAGCTACACCCCTTGCATGATGTATAAAGATGTAAGAGTCGTTCCCCCTCTCCTTAAGGTGGCTACGCCCCTGCATGATGTATAAAGATGTAAGAGTCGTTGGTTATAGGACAGTAAACTTATTATAATAGAGTAAGAAATCAATTTTGATAGACATGTGTCTTCGGGAAAAAAATTCCTTGTACTCCTGGTCATTTAACAGTCAGCTATAAATCGACTTGTGAGACATATAGCATAATCATCTTTATTACTACAATAAACCTATAAGGCTACGTTTGGTAAAGATGATAAGATTAGGATTATGTTTTCAAAAAATTATTAATATGTCGTTTGGTAGGACTGATTAAAGATATGATTAGAATTAATTAGAAGTAGGATTCACAATATCTAAACATAAAGAGTTATTATTAATCTTACCTCAATCCTATCTTAATCAACTCAATTCTAATCCTAATTCTATCATCCCTATCAAACATCCTAAGAGTTTAAGGCACTGTTTATTTACAAGGATGACAAAAAATTATTTATGATATTTTTTTTTATTTATTTTTTTAAAAAGTTTTTTTTTTGTTTATCTAATTTTATCCGTTCATACGAATTAATACAAATCACGACCCGATCACCCACGGCCGTGAATATTAAAATTAATATAATTTTTATATTCACATATATATTTATTTTAATGTATCACATGGACTGGTTGGGCTTGGGTTTGGGCTCGGCGAGAGCCTTTATATTGTGTGTTTTTACAGGTTCCCATAACCTAATTTTCCTACAAGTACATCTAGATAGGATTGGTAATATTTAGATCTTTAGAACTCATAAAATTCTAAATCAGTGATAATAGTGCGATCATATCTACATAAGCTGGAATTCTAAGATTTTTAGTTTTTTTTTTAATTTCAATAGCAAATTCTGAAGGAAATTGAACTTGGCAGAAACTGAACTTGACATCTCAGATATGCTTAGTGATGTTCAAGCTACTATGGACTTTAACGATCTTGTTGTAGACACCAACCTCCTGTAGATTGCAAATTCGGAGCTTCCTCCTTTGTTTGGGAGTTGGTGACTGTGGTAGCGAGCATTCTTTGATGATATCAAAGTCGTCATGGTTACCACAAGGTCAAAACTACTCTGCAAGTGTGATGATTCTAGTTAGGAACCGTGGAAGTCATAAGTTATAAACATGGTGACTCATGCTAGTTTTTGGTACTCAATGTGAAGTTTTGGTAATGTGAATACAACAAACATCATGACAGTGGAAGCCACTTCATACTATGTTGCCATTGTTGCTTATTAAGTTGAAATCAAGGAGGATATGTTGCGAGGCTTGAGGTTGCAATCAACAATCCACTCTAACTTCACTTCATACTATGTTAGAAAACTAAGAATCAATAATGAAGACATGGCTTGCCTAATATCACACATTCTTCCTCATCCGGAGCCACAGATTTAAAGTCTGTCAGCGTTAGATAGAACTTTCCATTCGGTTCAAATTGAAAAACGAAAAGGACTGGTTTAATTTTTATTTGTTTTGTAGAAAGAGCCGAGTCGAATTTCATTAGAAACTGCAATGAATCCCTTGGAAATTGAAACAAATCAAATCAGGATTTCTTTTGGTTGACTATTTATTTTATTCAGTCTGAAATCATAGCTAAATTATTATTTCTTTACTATAGTCATTAGAAATTTTCTTTAGTAGAGTTACTAGAAGTTATTAAACTCTTGTTTTATGGTTTGATAGAATTTGGTTTGAAGCTTATAATGAAACAGAAAGAAACTGGAAATTTATATAAAAATTTAAACCAAGCTGGAGTACTGTTTTTTAGGAAAACTGACTGGAATGATTCAAATGAGCTTGTCGGTTTGCACTGGATAATGGAAACCTAGGATTAGTAATTCAAAAGGCCATTATTAATCTAGGACATGAGGCATGCTTCTCTGAAAAGTATTAGTGGGAGTAAAGTTCCTAGATATCTTAATAGTCAAGAATTATAACGTGATCCTGTTTAAAATTAAGAAAGATGATGGGTTAGGTAGATATCTTAATAATCAAGTATTAATTTTTTCAGGGCGATAAAAAAGTCTCTGGATCTAAAAAAAAATATAATAACTTCTGTATTAATTTTCTAGTAACTTTCTGAGTTTTTCAAAGAGTGTAAGAGTTAGGGGTGTAAATGAGTCAAGCCGCTCGTGAGCTATTTGAAACTCAATTCGATAAAAACTCGTTTGAGCTTGTTTAATGAGGCTCGTTAAGATAAACAAATCAAGCTCAAGCTTCATAATATTCGGCTCGTTAGCTCGTGAACATATTCGTTAAGCTCATAAATCAACTTTTAAATAAAAAAAAATAATAGTTTTGATATTAAATTTATAGATTTTACACTCTACTTATGAAAAATATAGACAAATACATTAAATTTATTTATTAGAAAAAAATTATAAATTTTAACAAGAATATTATATTTTTTTAAAATATATAATTTAATTTTTAATGAATATTTAAATTTATAATTTATATTTATTAAGCTCGTTTAGGCTCGATAAAAGTTCGAATAAGCTCGCGAGCCATGAATATATTCGTTAAATAAAACTCGAGCTCGGTTCGATTATAAACGAGTCAAACTCAAACATCCAAGAGTTCGGCTCGGCTCGACTCGATTACACCCTTAGTAAGAGTCTTCTCTGCCTTTATCGAAGGAGACATTATATTTTTAATAGAGCTTTACAACTGTCTTGGATTAACAACCACTTAGGTTGTAACCAAGTAAAAAATTGTAATTTCTTGCTTATTTTCTTTTTAAGTTTTTATTTCGTCTATTGTTGTTGCTTAATTAGAATTGTGCTACTACTACAAGTCAAAAGAACGAGAAGAGATTTTATCTTCTTCTTACAGGCAATTCACTCCCTCTTGCCAGTCCTACTATACCAACAAGTGGTATCAGAGTCAGAATGCCTCAGAAGGACTAACAGCTGATTGAAGCACCGAAACGATAGCTGGACCAAACATCTATCCGCTAAAGTTAGAGGGAGAATTCACAATATGGATAAGAAAAATGGAGATATTTTTTAAAACTGATTTTGATTTATTGTTAATATAAAAATATGGATTTGTAGCACTGAAAGATAAAGAGGAGTATCAATGGACCAAGAAGGAGAAAACATATTTTGTAATAAATGGGCGAGCTGAATTCTATCTATTGAGCGTGTTACCTCCGTAAGAAGTCAACAGAATCAGAGCCTACGAATCAGCAAAGGAACTTTGGGAGAAGTTTCTGGAATTATGCAAAGGTACGTCCGAAGCGAAACTCACGAGACGGGATCTGTTTCGAAACCAAATCAGCAACCTTCGGATGGAAGAAGGTGAATCAGTTGTTCATCTACACGGAAGAATCAAAGAGCTAATCACCAGATTAACAAACCTCGGAGAAATGATAACTAATTGGGACGCGCAAAGGTATGCTTTAAATGCGTTCCTGTGAACACCAGAATGGACATCTATAGTACACTCCTACTATATCTCTAAAAACCTCGAGGTAAGTATATTATAAAGCCTTATTTCCATTTTCGAATTACACGAGTTTCGATGTGTAGGACAAAGAAAGGGACCAAGTCAGAACCTAGCACTACAAGACCTAATTTTCATCGTCTTCCACACTGTTTCCCTTTCTTCTCGCTGGAGACTAACTTGAGCGTCGAAGGGCCTAGCCAGGGATTCCCACCCTGGTCCTAGGTCACTAACGCTTTGTTGGTTGGTCTCATTGTGTGCAAGGAGAGGAGATCATCCATTGGATTACCGAGCCTCTGCTGACCCACGGAGTCACCTCGTCGGAGTTCCTTTTCGCGAGGTAATTATTCATAGATCCGCTTTGGTTTTCTCGGGTCTATCATTCTGCATTTAGGCGCTTGTGAGGTCCGCTGTGATTTTCTCGGATCCTCCCTTGCTCGTCGTCACCAGAGTCATTATTCATCATTGCTCATCGTTGCCCAGCGCTTCATCTTGCAAGCTCTCAAACAGGATCAAATTTGGCGCCGTCTGTGGGAATTCATAGATTCGTTTTGATTTTCTCGGGTCTATCGTTCTGCATTTAGGTGCTTGTGAGGTCCGCTATGGTTTTCTCGGATCCTCCCCTGCTTGTTGTCACCAGAGTTATTATTCGTCACCGCTCATTGTCGCCCAACGCTTCATCTCGCAAGCTCTCAGACAGGATTAAATTTGGCGCCGTTTGTGGGAACTCTCACCTGAATCTGAGACTACGTGATGGAGGACGCTGGAAAGCCTAACACTATTACTCTTACCCAAGAAGAGTTGGAGTTGCTCATCAACTCCAGGATTCAAAAGGCATTACAACTACAACAGCAAGCAAACACTGGGGGTACCTTACCAGTAGCGATAAATTCAGTGATCTCGACTACAGATCGCCGCAAAAACAAAGGTATGGAGGAGGAGGATGTGGCTTATATAACGCCTTCTCCCGTTTCTCCCACTCGACATCCTTGAACATTCTTTCGCACCCCTGCGGAATAAGGAGGGCGAAAACTGGTGCTGCAAGAATCCTCCGATGAAGCACCAATGAAATAAAAACGCAAGGGGAAAATAGTGACTAGTGATAGTTCTCCTAAGAGAATTGTTACTCCATTCTCTTAAAGGGTTCTTGATGATCCATTGTCAAAGCGCTATCAGAATTTGAATATCGGAGAGTACTCTAGGACCACTGATCCAGAAGATCATCTTGCTAAATTTGAGAATGCTGCTTTGTTACAGCAATTTTCTGATAGGGTTAAATGTTGAATGTTTCTTACCACCCTTGGGGGAGCGATCCAAAGATGGTTTAGGCGGTTACCAGAAGGCTCTATTTGGCGTTTCAAGGATTTCCACAAAGTATTTCTACATCATTTCTCTAGCAACCGAAAGTTTCATAAAGTGCCTTGGAGTCTTTTCTCTATCAAACAGGGGCCCAAGGAAAGCATCCGGGCATATATTAAGAGGTTTAATAAGGTAGCTATCGATGTCCCTAATGCTACTACAGAAATCTTGGTAAGTGTCTTCTCTCAAGGACTCAACGATAACGATTTTTTCAAAGACTTAGTGTGTAATCCCCCAACCAATTTTAATTTATTGATTGAGCGAGCTACTGAATTCATTAATGTAGAAGAAGCTCAAGCAGCTCACAAGAAGGAAAATGTAGTGCTTGTCTCAGCCACAGTTCACGATGGAGCCGTAGCTGCTGTTCATCCGCCAAGGGGGCCTCGCGGAGCTCCCCCTCCACACCGTCAGCCTGAGCGAAGACCTCAAGCAGTCTAGCATGTGGATATGCCACAAGAAGTCCCCCGAAGATGGTGTACCTATCATATGTCGGGTACTCATTACACTGAAGATTGCTTTGCCTTGAGGAACCAGAGGACAAATAACAATCGTTATCGCCAACGATCTCCCAACCGACAACCCTACCAAAGGCAGAATAGTCCACTTAAGCGGGAATATCAGATGGCTGAGCCACAACAGTGGGCAATGCAATTGCCGGGCGGGCCATCTCGGCGCTCGAACCAGCACAGCCCGAGATAGTGATTGCTCACAGGAAGAAAACCAGAGCAATGCCACCCGAGGAAATATTAATATGATAACGGGCGGACCTACTGATGGTGATTCTAATCGGGCCAGGAAGTCATACACTCAGCGATTGCAGATCCATGCAGTAGGATGCAGCACAGAGAAATCAGCGGGATCAGAGATTAGTTTTGGTCCTAAAGATCTGGAGGGGGTAGAAGTACCCCATGATGATGCTATGATAATAAAAGCTATCATAGCTAACTACAATATTTTCCGTACTTTCATTGATACTGGTAGCTCTGTCAATATTATTTTCAAAAAAGCTTTTGACCAGTTGCAGATAGATCCGAGTGAGCTCCAACCCATGGTGACCCCTCTTTATGATTTCACGGGCAATGAAGTGCAACCACTCAGCCAAATAAAACTAGCCATTTCTTTAGGGGAGGAGCCCCTAATGAGAACCAGAAGATCCCATTTCATGGTGGTGGATGCACCTTCTGTATATAACGTTATACTGGGTCGGCCGACCATGAATGAGTTTCGGGCGATCGTTTCTACTTTCTGCCAGAAGGTGAAGTTCCCCGTTGATGACCAAGTGGGAGAAGTCCGTGAAAATCAATTACTCACACGGAAATGCTATGTGGAGATCATCTGAACGGAGACTAATATCACCCGCAAAGCTCAGAGGATGGAAGTTAATGCTATCCAGGAGAAACCGCCAGGTTTGATATACGAAGAAAAGGAGGAAGTACAAATACAGGCCGGGCGACCAGAAGCTGTAACTTATGTGGCGACCGACTTAAACCTTCCACTCAAGACTGAGCTGATATAGTGTTTGAGCCGAAATAGTTACGTGTTTGCATGGACTCCCAAGGAGGTCACAGGTATTTCTCCTCTAGTAATGGAACATTCATTGCATGTTTATCTTGATCCTAGGCCTGTCAAGCAAAAGAAAAGAGATTTTGGAGCCGACTAGAACCAGATCATTAAGGAAGAAGTGGATAAGCTACTAGAGGCGGGATATATTCGGGAGGTACAGTTTCCTAGCTGGCTGGCCAATGTCGTCCTAGTACCTAAACCAGGAAATAAGTGGAGAGTGTATTGACTTTGGGACCTCAACAAGGCTTGCCCAAAATATTACTATCCACTGTCACGCATTGACCAAGTGGTGGACTCTACCGCCAGATGCGAGAATATTTGTATGCTGGATGCCTATCAGGGTTATCTTCAAGTACCTCTTGCTAAAGACGACCAGGAAAAGGTTAGTTTTATTACAGCTAAAGGTACCTATTGTTATAGGGTTATGACTTTTAGACTCAAGAATGCAGGGGCGACCTATCAAAGGCTTATGAACAAAGTCTTTCAGAAACAGATAGGAAGAAATATAGAAGTATATGTGATGACTGTTGGTTGCTACTCGGAAAACCTAGAGGTTCCACTGTACAAAAATTTTGTACAAAGGTCTGAACCTTTTCCTAGCTACCATGTGTTCTTTTAAATTAAATTTTGGATCGCCTGCGGAACTTAACACGTTTGATCCAAAACTTAATCTATTTGTTCTTTTAGGTTTTGACTTGGATCTCCTGCGGAACTTAACACGTTCGACCCAAGTCTCCTTAAGTTATTAATTCCATTAAATATTAATTTCCATAAAAGGTTCCCAGTACTGACGTGGCGAGGCACATGGCCTTCTTGGATATGGGAGCAACCACCACCGACTAGACAAAACCTTTAATAGAAAGCTAATATTTAATTTCCTAAAATAACTTTAGGTTAACCAAAGAGAACAATCAAATCACAAGGAAAAGAAAGAAAACAAAAGAACACAACATCGAAAAACATATTCGAAATACTAGAACGTAAGCCTCTTGTATTTGGTATTATTTCCATAAATAACTAGCATGATGCGGAAATAAAAATTACTAGTTATATCTTGTAGAAAAACCTCTTGATCTTCTACCGTATTCCTCTTCTAACCTCGGACGTTGTGTGGGCAACGATCTTCCGAGACGAGAAACCACCAATCACCTTCTTCTCCTCCTAGCTAGGTTCGGCCAACAAAGAGAAAGCTTCACCAAGGAAGAAAATCAAAATACTAACCAAGCTCCAAGAGATGCTAGCTTTCTCTCCTTCTCCTTCTTCTTCTCCGAGTAGTATCCGGCCACCACAAGAGCTCCAATGGAAGAGTAGGGTTCGGCCACCACAAGAGGAAGAGAGGGAGAGGTTGGCCGGCCACACCAAGGAACAAAAGAGGGAGAGAAATAATAGATGTTGTGTCTCATGAAGGCACCCTCACCCCTTCTTTTATATTCCTTGGCCTAGGCAAATTAGGAAATTTAATTACAATAAAATTTCCTCAATTTCCTTGACATGATTTAATTTAGAAAAATAAAATAAATTTTCCAAATCAAACTTCAATGGCCGGCCACATCATTGGAGAGCAAATTTGACAAGTTTTAATCAACAATTAAAACTTCCTAATTTGTTTCCGGAAATTTTAAAAAATAAAATTTCTCTTTAAAATCTCTTCATGGTTGATAAAAGGAAATTTCTATAGTTTTAATTTTATCAACATGTGAATAATTTTTAAAGAGAAAATAAAACGCCTCTCCAATCTACAAATAAGGAAAGAGATCTAATCTCTTTCTTTAATCTTTTATAGATCTTTTACAAGAGAGATATTTTAATTTTAATTCTCTTTAAATTATATCTTCCACATAATAATAAAAATTAAAATTAAAATCCCTTTTTAATTTAATTTGGCCGGCCCCCACTAGCTTGGGTTCAAGCTAGGGCCGGCCACCCAATAATATACCTAGGCCGGCCCTATCTTGGTTCCCAAGCTAGCTTGGCCGGCCCCTATTGGGTGGGTATAGAAGGTGGGTATAGTACTCTATAAATAAGAGGCTACGATAGGGACCGAGAGGAGGAATTGGTTTTGGTCTCCCGATAAAATTAAGTATCCCGTGTTCGCCCCGAACACACAACTTAATATTATCAATGATAATTCATTCCACTAGAGAACTATCATTGAACTACCGCACCAATCCCAAATTACATTTTTGGGCTCCTTCTTATTATGAGTGTGTTAGTCTCCCTGTGTTTAAGATATCGAATGTCCACTAATTAAGTGAGTTACTGACAACTCATTTAATTAATATCTAAGTCCAAGAGTAGTACCACTCAACCTTATTGTCATGTCGGACTAAGTCCACCTACAGGGTTTAACATGACAATCTTTATGAGCTCCTCTTGAGGACATTATCAACCTAGTATCTCTAGGACACAGTTTCCTTCTATAATCAACAACACACACTATAAGTGATACCATTTCTCAATTTATCGGGTTTATTGATTCAACGAACTAAATCTCACCCATTGATAAATTAAAGAAATAAATATCAAATATATGTGCTTGTTATTATATTAGGATTAAGAGCACACACTTCCATAATAACTGAGGTCTTTGTTCCTTTATAAAGTCAGTATAAAAGAAACGACCTCAAATGGTCCTACTCAATACACTTTGAGTGTACTAGTGTAATTATATAGTTAAGATAAACTAATACCTAATTACACTACGACCTTCTAATGGTTTGTTCCTTTTCCATTTTGGTCGTGAGCTACTGTTTATAATTTATAAGGTACTGATAACATCATCTTCTGTATGTGACACCACATACTATGTTATCTATAATATAAATTAAATGAACAACTACAAACAAATGTAGACAATTAGACCAAATGTGATTCTTTATTCATAATAAATGTTTACAAAGCTTAGGCTTTCAGTATACACTCCAACAATCTCCCACTTATACTAATGACTAAGCTGCCATATCTTCTACCATACATCTGATTCCCATTCCCTCCACATGCCGATCGAAAGCTTTCGCCGGAAGGGCCTTAGTGAAAGGATCCGCCAGGTTATCCGCTGATGCAATCTTGGCGATGACAACTTCTCCTCGCTTCACAATATCTCGTATCTGGTGGTACTTGCGCTCTATATGTTTACTTGCCTTATGAGCTCGTGGTTCCTTCGAGTTTGCAACTGCACCGCTATTATCACAATAAATTGTGATGATTTTGGGCAAACCAGGAATCACATCTAAGTCCATTAGAAAGTTCCTGAGCCATACTGCTTCTTTAGTCGCCTCGGAGGTGCTACATATTCGACTTCCATGGTTGAGTCCGAAACGCATTTGCTTAACACTCCTCCATGAAATGACTCCACCTCCTAAAGTAAACACATAGCCCGATGTAGACTTACTATTGTCCCAATCCGAATCTGTGTAACCCACGGGAGCGGATCGTCTGCTTGGTAAACTAGCATATAATCTCTAGTCCTTCTCGGTACTTTAATATATGCTTTACTGCAGTCCAATGTCCTTGTCGAGGTTACTCCGATATCTGCTAACCACTCGTACATAACATTGCATACATTAGGCTTCCTACAGCAAGCATAAGGCTGCTTTCATGTCCTCTATCTCTTTCGGCGTCTTTGGAGACATCTCTTTAGATAGAGCTACTCGTGTCTAAAAGGTAAGAAACCTTTCTTGGAATCCTGCATGCTAAAACGAGCAAGGATTGTATCTATATATGAAGCTTGGGACAGACACAACATTCTTTTCTTCGATCCCTTATAACTTTGATCCCACGAATGTGTGCACAATCTCCTAAGTCCTTCATATCAAATTGTTTGGACAACCATACCCTTACGTCTGATAATACCTTGACATTGTTGCCAATTAACAAAATATCATCTACGTATAGTACAAGAAATACCACCACGTTTCCGTTACACTTCTTATATACACAAGACTCATCCGGACTTTGAATAAATCCATATGACTGGATTACTTCATTAAACCGGATGTTCCAAGATCTTGAAGCTTGCTTTAGTCCATATATGGACCGATTGAGCTTGCACACAAGATGCTCTTTGCCTTTTTCAATGAACCCTTCTGGTTGCTTCATATGGATGTTCTCTTCAAGACTTCCATTAAGGAAAGCTGTCTTGACATCCATTTGTCAAATCTCATAATCCATATGAGCAGCAATGGATAAGAGTATCCGGATAGACTTAAGCATGGCTACCGGTGAAAAAGTCTCCTCATAATCGATTCCCTCTTTCTGAGTGTACCCTTTCGCAACAAGCCTAGCTTTGAAGGTTTCTACCTTCCCGTCTGTCCCTCTTTTCCTTTTGTAGATCCACTTGCATCCAACGGCTTTTATACCATCAGGTGGTTCTACAAGCTCCCAGACTTTATTAGAGTACATAGACTCTATTTCAGAATTCATCGCCTTTTGCCAAGATGCTGCATCTATATCTTGGAGTGCTTCATCATATGTCCGGGGATCAGGTTCATGTTTACCTGGGATCAAATCCGAAGACTCTCCCAAAAACATGAATCTTTCAGGTTGCCTTACAACCCTCCCACTACGACGAGACACTGTCTGTGGTTGTGTATCATGTGTGACACGTGTTGCAGTCTCTTGTGGTACTTCATCTTGTACTGTTGGTACTGAAGTAGACGTGTCCTCTCTAAGTTCTTCTAAAACAACTTTGCTACTGGGCTTATGATCCATTATATAGTCTTCTTCTAAAAACTGGACATTGGTGCTAACAATGACCTTCTGGTCTTTAGGACTATAAAATAAACCACCTTTCGTTCCTTTGGGATATCCTACAAACACGCGAACTTCTGTACGAGATTCTAACTTATCAGCATCTGGTTTCAGCACATGTGCTGGACTACCCCAAATCCGAATATGTCTTAGACTAGGCTTTCGCCCATTCCACAATTCTATGGGAGTAGAAGAAACTGATTTAGAAGGTACTAAGTTCGAGCGATATCTTCTTGTTTCGTAGCATACCAAAACGAATTTGGTAATTCGAATAACTCATCATTGATCTAACCATCTCCATAAGAGTCCTATTCCTTCGATCTGCTACACCATATTGGGGTGTTCAGGTGCGAACAATTGGGATTGAATCGACCTACGATAAGTAATTCCTAAACTCTCCTAAGAGGTATTCGCCACCACGATCGATCATAGTGTCTTGATACTTTTACCTAATCGTTTCTCCACATCGACCTTGTATTCTTTGAACTTGTCAAAGCACTCGGACTTCTGCGCATTAGGTAAATGTATCCATATCTTGAATAATCGTCTATGAAAGAGACAAAATATTCAAAACCTCCTCTTGCACGGACAGACATAGGACCACACAAATCAGAGTGAACCAACTCTAACACTTCTTTGGCTCTATACCCCTTGGCCTTGAACGACCTCTTGGTCATTTTACCTTCTAAGCAAGATTCACAAGTTGGAAAATTTTCCAACTCTAATGAACTCAAAAGTCCATCGGCTATAAGCCTCTGAATCCTACTTAAATTAATATGACCAAGTCTTAGATGCCAAAGATATGCTTGGTTCATTTCTGAAGGTTCTTTTCTCTTATTAGAAGATGAGTTATAAATTTCCATGTTTTGCTTTGTGGAAGAAATTGGATTTAAAATATACAAATTGCCAACTAATGCACCAGAACAGATAATCACTTTATTTCTTTTAATAACTACATCGTTACTGAAAGAAACTGAATATCCATCTAAAAACAGTTTAGAAACTGAAATTAAATTCTTTCTAAAACTGGGTACATAAAGACAATTTTTTAAAACCAAATTTCTATTTCTACTAAAAGACAAGTAGACGTCTCCCACTGCAACAGCTGCCACCTTAGTAGCATTGCCCATGTAGACGGTAATCTCCCCTTCAGATAGTCGTCGGGTTTCCTGGAACCCCTGCAAGGAATTGCAGACATGATCAGTGGCTCCCGTATCTACACACCAGGTGCTGGTAGATAACACCGCTAAACATGTTTCAACAACCAGAGCATGAGATATACCTTTGTTTTGGTTCCTACGAGGACAGTCCGCCTTCGATGTCACCGCCTACTTGCGGATGAAGCACTTGCCCTTGACTTCTTCACTCCGACTTTAAATCCGTCTGAGATTTATTCACTTTCTTTCTTGAGCCGACTTGTTTCTTCTTCTTCTTTCCTTTCGGTTTAGAAGTAGAACTATTTTCAAAAGTGAATTTGAGAATTGTGACGAAATAATCCTTCTGCGGCTTGAAGTTCAGTAGTTCCCCTAATGAATAAATCCTTTTATTCATATTATAGTTCAATAGCCGCTCAAAACTTCTAGGTAGCGTTTGGAGGATCATATCGATCTGGGTTTTCCCATCAATTTCTCCTCCAAGGATCTGTATCTCGTTCAGATAAGCCATCATCTTTAGGATATGATCCCTTACAGGAGTACCCTCTTGCATGGTGGCTGTCATTATCTTTCTCATAGCTTCTTGTCTAGAAGCTCTATCCTGATGACCAAAGAGCTCCTTGAGATTGTTCATAATATCATAAGCTGTTGGTAAATCTTGATGCTGATGTTGCAATACATTTGACATTGAAGCCAAAATGTAACACCGCGCCATCTCATCTGCCTTTACCCATCTCTTATGATATTCAATCTCCTCTTGGGTAGATTCACCAGTGGGTGCATCAGGACAAGGTTCAGTCAGTACAAATTTATAGCTTTCAGCAGTCAGAACAATGTCCAGGTTCCTTTTCCAATCTATGTAATTAGGTCCAGTAAGTCTATTTTGTTGAAGTATGATGGACAGTGGGTTGAACGTCATCCTAAGAATCACAAATAACTTTTGGTCAGAACTCTAAATTTAGAATAATATTGATTCCTCAAACAATACTATTTTAAATTAACCAACACCTCATCACACCGTGAATTTTGTATGCCACGTTAGTGTGGACGTATACAAATTCAACATTTGTAAAAGGAGGGTTTTAACCCATTAATTTTATTATCTTGTCAACCTAACTTTTTGACAAATAAAATTAATAGTTGGTATTATTTGGTCACACAAATAATAATAGTGACTCCGTTGGGGAGGATACTATTAGATGTGTCTAAGTGTATACCATTACTTGACACTAAGTCCGTTAATAAGATTATGCCCCTTCCGTTGGGGAAGATCACACGCTCTTAATTAATTTCCTATAGTCATCTAAAAATGGAAGTCTGTTCTAGTGATCCACAAACAAGCTCATCCGTTATGGAGGAAGGCACTCAGAGCCAACGCGCAAGCTTGTTTGCATCACTTACAAACCAGTAATGGAGACCATGGGATTTATTTAAAAATCCCTCTCCCACTTAGTTATTTATAAATGAGGAATTTTAACTATGCTAGCCTACTAAACTTGTAAACTAACATGCACACACAATATAAAAGCAATAAATAGAAAATTTAATTTTCAACTATTATGGCTTTTATCTCTAATTATCCTCCGTGTGTTGTCATCCCAAGCTTCTGCCATATTTGGCCACCGGGTCTAGCTGTCGCATCCATCTTGCTCCTAGTTCCGCTGCGCCTCTGGTCCTTAGAAGGTTCCACGCTTTGCAAGATTCGATCCGCGACATAAATAGAATTTTACATTTTTGATCCTATATTCCATAAAAGGAATGTACATGCATCTAGATCAAAAATAAAATCCTAATAAAACTAAATACAGCTCCTGCTGTATTTTAATACAATCATGCACACACATATAAATTGCCCTTGACATATCCAAGGGTCCAATCACACACATAATTAACTAAAAGCCATAATAGTTGGATCCTGCATCCACAAAGTTAGCACATCCTACTATTATCCTGCCTAAATTATGTATGACATGTGCATAATTAAACTAAATACCAAATACACAGAGGCAAACCCTCGCTCTGATACCAATTGTTGGTTGCTACTCGGAAAACCTAGAGGTTCCACTGTACAAAAATTTTGTACAAAGGTCTGAACCTTTTCCTAGCTACCATGTGTTCTTTTAAATTAAATTTTGGATCGCCTGTGGAACTTAACACGTTTGATCCAAAACTTAATCTATTTGTTCTTTTAGGTTTTGACTTGGATCTCCTGCGGAACTTAACACGTTCGACCCAAGTCTCCTTAAGTTATTAATTCCATTAAATATTAATTTCCATAAAAGGTTCCCGATCTGGCGTGGCGAGGCACATGGCCTTCTTGGATATGGGAGCAACCACCACCGACTAGACAAAACCTTTAATAGAAAGCTAATATTTAATTTCCTAAAATAACTTTAGGTTAACCAAAGAGAACAATCAAATCACAAGGAAAAGAAAGAAAACAAAAGAACACAACATCGAAAAACATATTCGAAATACTAGAACGTAAGCCTCTTGTATTTGGTATTATTTTCATAAATAACTAGCATGATGCGGAAATAAAAATTACTAGTTATACCTTGTAGAAAAACCTCTTGATCTTCTACCGTATTCCTCTTCTAACCTCGGATGTTGTGTGGGCAACGATCTTCCGAGACGAGAAACCACCAATCACCTTCTTCTCCTCCTAGCTAGGTTCGGCCAACAAAGAGAAAGCTTCACCAAGGAAGAAAATCAAAATACTAACCAAGCTCCAAGAGATGCTAGCTTTCTCTCCTTCTCCTTCTTCTTCTCCGAGTAGTATCCGGCCACCACAAGAGCTCCAATGGAAGAGTAGGGTTCGGCCACCACAAGAGGAAGAGAGGGAGAGGTTGGCCGGCCACACCAAGGAACAAAAGAGGGAGAGAAATAATAGATGTTGTGTCTCATGAAGGCACCCTCACCCCTTCTTTTATATTCCTTGGCCTAGGCAAATTAGGAAATTTAATTACAATAAAATTTCCTCAATTTCCTTGACATGATTTAATTTAGAAAAATAAAATAAATTTTCCAAATCAAACTTCAATGGCCGGCCACATCATTGGAGAGCAAATTTGACAAGTTTTAATCAACAATTAAAACTTCCTAATTTGTTTTCGGAAATTTTAAAAAATAAAATTTCTCTTTAAAATCTCTTCATGGTTGATAAAAGGAAATTTCTATAATTTTAATTTTATCAACATGTAAATAATTTTTAAAGAGAAAATAAAACACCTCTCCAATCTACAAATAAGGAAAGAGATCTAATCTCTTTCTTTAATCTTTTATAGATCTTTTACAAGAGAGATATTTTAATTTTAATTCTCTTTAAATTATATCTTCCATATAATAATAAAAATTAAAATTAAAATCCCTTTTTAATTTAATTTGGCCGGCCCCCACTAGCTTGGGTTCAAGCTAGGGCCGGCCACCCAAATTCATGCCTAGCTGTTCCCAAGCTAGCTTGGCCGGCCCCTATTGGGTGGGTATAGAAGGTGGGTATAGTACTCTATAAATAAGAGGCTATGATAGGGACCGAGAGGAGGAATTGGTTTTGGTCTCCCGATAAAATTAAGCATCCCGTGTTCGCCCCGAACACACAACTTAATATTATCAATGATAATTCATTCCACTAGAGAACTTTCATTGAACTACCGCACCAATCCCAAATTACATTTTTGGGCTCCTTCTTATTATGAGTGTGTTAGTCTCCCTGTGTTTAAGATATCGAATGTCCACTAATTAAGTGAGTTACTGACAACTCATTTAATTAATATCTAAGTCCAAGAGTAGTACCACTCAACCTTATTGTCATGTCGGACTAAGTCCACCTGCAGGGTTTAACATGACAATCTTTATGAGCTCCTCTTGAGGACATTATCAACCTAGTATCTCTAGGACACATTTTCCTTCTATAATCAACAACACACACTATAAGTGATACCATTTCCCAACTTATCGGGTTTATTGATTCAACGAACTAAATCTCACCCATTGATAAATTAAAGAAATAAATATCAAATATATGTGCTTGTTATTATATTAGGATTAAGAGCACACACTTCCATAATAACTGAGGTCTTTGTTCCTTTATAAGGTCAGTATAAAAGAAACGACCTCAAATGGTCCTACTCAATACACTTTGAGTGTACTAGTGTAATTATATAGTTAAGATAAACTAATACCTAATTACACTACGACCTTCTAATGGTTTGTTCCTTTTCCATTTTGGTCGTGAGCTACTGTTTATAATTTATAAGGTACTGATAACATCATCTTCTGTATGTGACACCACATACTATGTTATCTACAATATAAATTAAATGAACAACTACAAACAAATGTAGACAATTAGACCAAATGTGATTCTTTATTCATAATAAATGTTTACAAAGCTTAGGCTTTCAGTATACACTCCAACAATGACATCTTGATTAAATCTCCTCAGGCTATTGATTTGTGCAGAGATATAGAGGAGACATGCCGAACCTTAAGATAGTATGGACTCAAACTCAATCCTGGCAAGTGCTTGTTTGGAGCCAGAAGTGGCAAGTTCCTGGGCTATATGGTGGTAAAGCGAGGGATAGAAGCAAATCCCAATAAAGTTCGAGCAATCCAGGATATAGAGCCACCACGCAATATGAAAGAAGCTCAAAGGTTGACCGGGTGAATCACTGTGTTATCCCGCTTCATCTCTCGATCAGCCGACCGAAGTTTTCACTTCTTCAAGATACTTCGGAAGGCCAATAAATTTCAGTGGGATGAAGAATGTGACAACACATTTCAAGAATTAAAAGATTACTTATCAACCCTACCTGTGTTAGCTAAGCCTGTAGTAGGAGAAACTTTATGGGTTTACCTTTCAGCAAATGAGTATGCGGTAGGCTCAGTACTGGTGAGGCAGGAGGGTAAGGAATAACAACCAGTGTATTTTTCAAGTCATCTATTGAAAGGAGCTGAGTGTAGGTATACTACACTCGAGAAATTGGCTTATGCCTTGGTCTTAACATCTAGAAGATTGCGTCCTTGCTTCTTATTGCACGCAATCGCAGTACTAACTAATAGCACTCTCAGTCGAGTGATCCTTAATCCAGAAGCATCCGGGCGACTGATCAACTGGACGACCGAGCTTAGTGAATACGATATACAATATCAGCCTCATTCGGTAATTAAAGCACAAGATCTGACAGATTTTATAATAGAAGTGCAAGGTCCCGAAGAAGAAGGGACTTGGAAAATTTATGTAGATGGGTCTTCTACCAGACAAGATGGCAGTATTGGTATTCTTCTTACATCCCCAAGAGAGGATCGGGTTCAACTTTCTCTTCGGCTAAATTACAGAGCCACCAACAGTGAAGCAGAATATGAAGCATTGATAGTTGGTTTACAAGCGGCTCGTCATGTGGGAGTCATTCGGGTATGAATTTATTCTTATTCTCAACTGGAAGCACAACAATTATCGTGCAATTTCGAGATTAGTAGCGATCGACTCAAATTATATGCAGAAGCTTTTGATAAATTGAAAGCTACATTCCAAGAAGTAAATATACAGAAGATCCTCCGATCCGAGAATCAAGTGGTGGATGAACTAGCAAAGCTTGCATTAGCAATATTACCTTGGAACCTAGACCGACCAGTAGAATAGACAGTATTAGTGTCTTGTATTGAAAGACAAGCTGATATAGAAATGCAGGGTGACTGGAGAGCACCAATCATATTATTTTTACAATAGGGTGTCCTACTAGCAAATTCAGAACAAGCTAGAGTCTTTAAGAAGAAGGTCACCCGGTATACTTTAATAGGGGATCAGCTTTACAAAAGGGCTTTTTCCAGTCCCTTGCTCAAATGCATTGAACCAGAGGATATACAATATATTTTATAGGAGGTTCATCAAGGTTCGTGTGGTAGTCATATTGGAGGAAGATCTTTAGCTCGTAAGATATTATTGGCCGGGTATTTTTGGCCTACTCTACAAGAAGATGCGGCTCAACTCGTGAGGACATGCATGTCTTATCAAAAGCATCAAAATATCTCTCATCATCCTACTCAATTGTTGAAGACTTCCATCGTTTCTTGCCCTTTTGATCAGTGAAGTTGTAACGACCCGCCTTCTACTACTAGGCTGTAAGGCGAATCGCTACAGTTGCTGCTGTACTAACTATGCGGAAAACTGATCTAATTTGAATTTTTTTCTAATCTAATTGCTGGGAACGCTGAAACTGAACACTCTACATGTACCTAATAATTGTACACATGCTAGGGAAGACAATCTATGCCTCCCGGATGACTTGCTACCTGTAATCAAGCATTCCAATCGATCCATGGATCGATTGGGCTGTTGGATCGATCCAGGGATCGATCCAGCTTGATACTGGCACGGAAGGAGACTCTGGATCGGTCGGCTGACCGATCCATAGCTTCTGTATGCAGCTGGATCGGTCTACCGATCGATCCAGGAGCACGTTGATCGGTCGGTAGACCGATCGGTGAGCCTCCGTGCTTCTGCCCTCTTCTATACGCAGCTGGATCGGTCTACCGATCGATCCAGGAGCACCCTGATCGGTCGGTTCCGATCGTAGAACCAAGTCCCTGATCGGTCGTACCGACCGATCAGAGACTCCCTGATCGGTCGGCCGACCGATCGGGGTTTCGATTTCATATCGACTCCGATTTCAGCACCGATGCGTGCCAAAGATCTCACATAACAACTAACTAATGCATAATAAACATTCCAATAACCTATAGCTAACATTCCAACATGACATGGAGCATGGTTCATCAACTCATAACCTTTAACTACTAGAAATGCCTAAAAAGCAAAGTATAAGAAAATGTCTTAAGGAAGAACTAGTTTCTAATTTGCTAAACTCTCCAAGGTCTTTTATTCCAGTTCCTTCCACACACACCATCCTTTGCATTGTCCTCCAGCTCCCTCTGCTAGTCCATCTTTCCTTTACCTTTATCTGCAGTATAAGGAAAAATAGTATCTGTAAGCTTAAAGCTTAGTAAGAAACCATCTACCTCACAAAAACATGCAACGATGCAAATATGATTTTAAATCATGTTGTTTAAAACATATGCTGGATATACTGAATAAACTAGCATGGCATGGCATATAAGCATACAATCATGGCATATCTAAATCGGAACATAAAAACATGTATAACAACTGCACATAAAGTTATCATGCATACTCACAGGGAAAAACTAAACTGGAGCATGATACTGAACTGAAACTGAACTGCGCTAAAACTGATCTTAAACTATAATCACTGGATTAGATTAAGAGTTTGAAAGCTAATATCATAATAAGTGAAAATAGTAATCATGCTGTTTGGGCCCGGCAACTGTACTTGCTGTGCGCGCATCCCTAACTAGACCCGGGTTTGCATGTCCCGAATTTAGTAGGGTTAACTAGGTTATCTAAACCTAGGGATGACTGTGGGAGTCCAACCCAATAGATATCTGATCCAGTACAGTGCCACTGAAAATAAAATACTGAATATAGCTAACTGTTTTAACTTGCTGTTTCTAGGTTATTTGAACCTAGAGCTAGGTTATCTGAACCTAGAGGCGACTGTGGGAGCCCATCCATTGGACCGTAGTCCCATAAACTCAACTAAACTAATGTGCTGTTTTAAATGCTCCTAATGCATTTAACTGAGCTATTAAACATAACTGAGATGATATTTAGCTACACTAACATTTTACCGAACACTTGGTGTGCTCCAACTCTCTCCTCTAATAGGGAGATCACCTCTAGGCACCCGACAACGTCTAGAATCTCCAACTAAAGGAGACCAACGTGTCCGGCCCGTCTAGAGGTGCTCAACTAGATCCCTAATCCTCGAGGAGGGTTTAAACACACCCTATGTGCCGAAAAACCTGCATATAGCTAAAACTAATGCGTAGAAAACCAAACGGAGCTATTATACTGCAGGTGAGGGGTTTCTTACCTCTTTTGCTAATTTTCTTACGGTTCCTTTCGCTAGAAATTCCGGTGGAGACGACTCCTCGACGATCTTCTCGCGTCTAAGCGTACCCTTCGCGAAGGAGAGCGTCCTCATGTCGGAGTTATCGCCGGAAGGTGCTCCTAGGGCCCTAAGGGTGGAACCTTAGGCTCCTTGGTGGTTGGCGCCGAGAGAGGAAGGAGAAGAGGGGATCGGCGTGAGTTAGGGTGAGGAGAAGAAAGTTGCCGAACCAACACAAAATAAACCAAACCAACTTATGTTTTCCTATTTATACTAAATAATTAATTCGGCCAAACCAATTATAAATATAATTGATTCCCTTTCCTTTCAGCACGGCCCTGCTGGGTTCAACCGGTTACTAACATTATCCCTAAACCATGGGTCTCGGGTTCGATTCCCGCCTAAGCTATTTTGCGGTTCTAATTATTTTTGCTGCTTCCGCTACTCGGAAAATTCTGGAAAAATATCTAAAAATTCCAGAAAAATCATAGAATATTTCTAAAAATAATTTGAGAATTTTCGGGCGTTACAGAAGTATGGACATAGTAGGTCCATTCCCCCTGGCAACGACTCAGAGAAGGTTTCTATTGGTAGTTGTAGACTACTTCTCAAAATGGGTGGAAGCTGAACCATTAGCAAGAATAACTAAGAATGCGATCATCAAATTCTTGTGGCAACACATTATTTGCAGATTTGGTATTCCCCATAAGTTAATATCTAACAATGGAAGACAGTTTCAGGGACAGAGAATCAGAGAATGATGTGTAAGATATGACATTACACAGGCATTCACCTCTGTGGCATATCCACAGAGTCATGGGCAAGCAGAAGTGACCAATAGAGAAATCATCAGAGAACTTAAAACTAAATTAGATCATGTTGGTTGTAGTTGGGTAGATGAGTTTGTTGGAGTTTATACTAAAAGCCTAGCTTTTGTAAACATTTATTTTTGAAATAAAAAAATCACATTGGTCAATATCTACATTTATTTGTTAAATGTAATTGTTCAATTAATTTATATAAGTAGATAACATGGTGTGTGGTGTCACACTCAGAAGATCATGTTGTCGGTTCTTTATAAATTATAAACAGTTGCTCACGACTAAGATGGAAAGGAACAAACCATCGGAATAGTCATAGTGTAATTAAGTATTAGTTTATCTTGATTAATAAATTACACTGGTACACTCTAAGTGTATTGAGTAAGACCATTTTAGGTAAGTTCTTTTTGTACTGACTTAATAAAAGAACTAGACCTTAGTTATTATGAAAGTGTGTGCTCTTAATCCTAATATAATAACAAGCACATATATTTAATATTTATTTCTTTGACTTATCAAAAGGTGAGGTTTAGCTCGATAAATCAATATGCCCGATAAGTTAAGAAATGATATTACTTATAGTGTGTGTTGTTGATTATAGAAGGAATCTGTGTCCTAGTTATCTAGGTTGAGAATGTCCCCAAGAGGAGCTCATAAGGATTGCCATGTTAAACCCTGCAAGTGGACTTAGTCCGACATGACAATGAAGTTGAGTGGTAATACTCTTGGAGCTAGATATTAATTAAATGAGTTGTTAGTATCTTACTTAATTAGTGGATATTCGTTATCTTAAACACAGGGAGACTAACACACTCATGATAAGTAGGAGTCCATAATGTAATTTGGGATTGGTGCGGTAGTGTGATAATAACTCTTTAGTGGAATGAGTTATTATCGATGAACTTGAGTTGTATGTTCGGGGCGAACACGGGATACTCAAGCTCATCGGAAGGCCAAAACCAATTTCTCCTCTAGGTCCCTGTCGTAGCCTCATTAAAGCCTCAAGTCCATCCAAAGAAAGGCCCATCTTGGTGTCCAAGAAGGGGGCCGGTCCATTACTTGGTGACCAAGCAATGGTCAGTCACCATATCCTCTTAAGGGGTCGGCCCCTTGCTTGGTGCCCAAGCAAGAGGGGGCCGACCACAATAATTCAAAGAAGGAGGGGTGTTTTTGAATTTTAAAAATCTTCTCTTTGTAGAAAACTACAAGTTTTAAAAGAGAGATTTTAAATTTAAAAATTTTCCTTATTTGAATTAGGCCACATGTTTTAAAAGAAAGTTTAAAAGTTTTAAAACTTTCCTTTTTTAACCATCCTCATGGTTTAGAAAAAAAAGAAAGAGAAGTTTTAAAATTTAAATTTTCTATCACCATGTTAAAAAAGGAAATTTTATAAGTGAAGTTTTAAATTTTAAAACATGGTTTTAATTTTTAGAACTTTCATTTTTTAACTCCTACTTTAGGAAATAGAAAGAGAGCTTGTAAAATTTTATAAGAGGATTTCTACTTATAAAATTTTATATAAAAAAATAATATTTCTTTCCTCTTAAGGGGGTCGGCCACTCTTGCTTGATGCCCAAGCAAGGTGGCCACCAAAAAGAAAATAAAAATAAATCATCATCCAAATTGATTTGGTGGTTGATTCAATCAAGAGGAAAGAAAAAGAAAATTAAAAGGGAAAAGGAAAAACTAGAGGAAGATTTTAATTTTTGTAAAAATTCTTCCCTTATTTGCCTTGAGCAAGTATTATAAAAGAAGGGGTGAGGAGGCTTCATGAGATACAATTCTTATTCTCTTGGAGGAGTCTCTCTTGGTGTGGTCGACCCTCTCTCTTCTGCCTTTCCCTTTGCTCTCTTCTCCTTGGTGGTGGTGGTGGCCAGATTTTAGAGGAAGAGGAAGAAAGCTTTTGGGTGGTGTTCATCTTGGAGGATCGTCGCCCACACGACGTCCAAGGCGAGGCGAGTAATACGGCAGAAGATCTCAAGGTCATTAGCATACAAAGAGAAGGTATAATTAGCAATTGTTTTCCGCATCATGCTAGTTATTTTTCTTTGTATGAATTCCAAACACAAGAGGCATTAGATCTAGTATTTCGAATTAGTTTTTTGAGTTTGTGTTTTCTTTGTTTTCGAATTTGTGATTCGATTGTTCTTTTTGGTTAACCTAGAGTTATTTAAGGAAATTAAATATTAGCTTTCCTTAAAAGGCTTTGTCTAGGCGGTGGTGGTTGCTCCCATATCCAAGCAAGCCATGTGCCTCGCCATGCAGTCTGGAAGCCAATTTTGGAAATTAATATTTAATAGAATTAATAACATAGGTGGATTTGAATCAATAGTGTTAAGTTCCACTTGCGATTCATATCTAAACCATTAAGAAAAGATAAGTTAAATTTGGAATCAATGATGTTAAGTTCCGTCTGCGATTCCTAATTTAACTTCTAAAGAACACAATAGGTTATTTAAGGAAAGGTTCGACACTTGTCCAAAATTTTTGTACAGTGGAACCGGTACGATTTTCCTAGGACTAACCAACAATTGGTATCAGAGCTAGGGTTTGCCTCTGTGTGTTTTGGTTTTCAAATTAATTATGCACATGTCATACATAATTTAGGCAGGATAATAGTAGGATGTGCTAACTTTGTGGTTGCAGGCTCCAACTGTTATGACATTTAGATATTGTGTATGATTGGACCCTTGGATATGCCAAGGGCATTATTTTGTGTGTGTGATTGTATGTATCAAATACAGCAGAAGCTGTATTATTTTTAGAATTTTATTTTTGTTCGATCTAGAATACATGTACATTCCTTTATGGAATATAGGATCGATATATGTAAAATTCTATTTTTATCACGGATCGGATGCTTTCAAGGCATGGTACTTTTGGAGGACTAGAGGCGCAACGGAATAAGAAGCAAGATAGATGCGACAACTCTACCCGATGGCGGTGGCTAAAGATGGCAGCAGCTGGGTTGGAGCACACTGAAGACAGTGATGGAAAAATGCCATAATAGTTAGAAAATTAATTTCCAAATTTATTGCTTTTATTTACTGTGATGTTTATGTGCATGTGGTGTATGCTAGCATAGGTTAAAATTCTCATTTTTAAATAACTAAGTGGGAGAGGGATTTTAATAAATCCCATGGTCTCCATTACTGATTTGTAAGTGATACAACAAGCTTGCGTGTTGGCTCTGAGTGCCTCCCTCCACAACGGATGGGTTTGTTGCGGATCACTAGATCAAACTTCCTTTATGGATGGTTATAGAAAATTATTTAGGAGCGTGTGATCTTCTCTAACTGAAGGGGCACAATCCTATTTAATGTACTTAGTATCAAGTAATGGTATACACTTAGACGCATTTAATAGTATCCACCCCAACAGAGTCACTGCTATTGTTTTGTGTGGCCAAAGTGAAACCAACTATTAATTTTATTTGTCATAAAGTTAGGATGACAAGATAATAAAATTAATGGGTTACACCCTCCTTTTACAAATGATGAATTTGTATACGTCCACACTAACATGACATGCAATATTCATGGTGTTTTGAGGTGTTGGTTAATTTAAAATAGTATTGTTTGAGAAATCAATATTATTCTAAATTTAGAGTCTTGACCAAAGTTTATTTTTGTTATTTTTAGGATGACTTTCAACCCACTGGCCATTATTCTAAAAGAGAATAGACTTACTGGTCCCAACTATATAGATTGGAAAAGGAACCTGGACATTGTTCTAACTGCTGAGAGCTATAAGTTTGTATTGACTGAGGCTTGCCCTAAAACACCTAATGGTGACTCTACCCCAGAGGAGATTGAGTATCATAAGAAATGGGTAAAAGCAGATGAGATGGCGCGGTGCTATATTTTGGCTTCAATGTCAAATGTATTGCAACATCAACATCAAAATTTACCAACGACTTATGATATAATGAACAATCTCAAAGAACTCTTTGGGCACCAGAGTCGGACTGCTAGGCAAGAGGCAATGAAAAAGTTAATGACAACCACCATGTCTGAGGGGACACCCGTAAGGGATCATATCCTCAAAATGATGGCTTATCTGAATGAAATATAAGTCTTTGGAGGAGAAATCGATGGGGAAACCCAGGTCAATATAATTCTCCAAACGCTACCCAGAAGTTTTGAGCAGTTCCGCCTGAACTAAACATGAACAAAAAGGAGTATACGTTGGTGGAACTTTTGATAAAACTACAGGCAGCAAAAGGTATATTTCGTCACAGTTCTCAGATTATGATTCTACTTCTAAGTCGAAAGGCAAGAAGAAGAAGAAACAGGTCTTTTTAGCAAAGAGAGTGAATAAACCTCAGGGACAAAAAGCTGAATGAAAAAGCCGAAGGATAAGTGCTTCATGTGCAAGCAGTCAGGACATTGGAAGGCGGACTGTCCTCATAGGAATAAGAACAATAAAGGTATATTTCATGCTCTAGTAGTTGAAACATGTTTAGCGGTGTGATCTACCAGCACCTGGTGTGTAGATACGGGAGCCACTGATCATGTCTGCAATTCTTTGCAGGGGTTCCAGGAAACCCGACAACTATTTGAAGGAGAGATAACTGTTAGAGTGTATACTAAAAGCCTAGCTTTTGGTATAAACATTTATCTAGAAATAAGAATCACATTGGTCAAATGTCTACATTTATGATAAATGTAGTTGCTCAATTAATTTATATTGTAGATAACATGGTGTGTGGTGTCACATACAGAAGATCATGTTATCGGTTCCTTATAAATTATAAACAGTAGCTCACGACCAAGATGGAAAGGAACAAACCATTGGAAGGTCATAGTGTAATTAGGTATTAGTTTATCTTAACTATATAATTACACTAGTACACTTAGAGTGTATTGAGTAGGACCATTTGAGGTCGTTCCTTTTATACTGACTTTATAAAGGAACAAAAACCTCAGTTATTATGGAAGCGTGTGCTCTTAATCCTAATATAATAACAAGCACATGTATTTGATATTTATTTCTTTAATTTATCAATGGGTGAGATTTAGTTCGATAAATCAATAAGCCCGATAAGTTGGGAAATGATATCACTTATAGTGTGTGTTGTTAATTATAGAAGGAAACTGTGTCCTAGTGATCTAAGTTGAGAATGTCCCCAAGAGGAGCTCATAAGGATTGTCATGTTAAACCCTGCAGGTGGACTTAGTCCGACATGACGATGAAGTTGAGTGGTACTACTCTTGGAGCTAGATATTAATTAAGCGAGTTGTCAGTAACTTACTTAATTAGTGGACATTTGTTATCTTAAACACAGGGAGACTAACACACTCATAATAAGAAGGAGCCCAAAATGTAATTTGGGATTGGTGCGGTAGTTCAATAATAGTTCTTTAGTGGAATGAATTATTATTGATGAAATTAAGTTGTGTGTTTGGGGCGAACACGGGATGCTTAATTTCATCGGGAGACCAAAACCAATTCCTCCTCTCGGTCCCTATCGTAGCCTCTAGTATATAGAGATTTATACCCACTGCATACCCACCTTCTTACCCATCCAATGGGGCCGGCCAAGCTAGCTTGGAACCCAAGCTAGGGCCGGCCAAGACCAAGTGGATGATCCATGTAGGTGGCCGGCCAAAGCTTGGGTCCCAAGCTTAGGTGGCCGGCCACTAGAATATTAAAAAGGATTTTTATTAAAATTATTTCTTATGTGGATATCATGATTTTAAAAGAGAGTTTAAAAATTAAAAATTTCCTTTTATAGTTTTCTACAAAAGATTAAGAGAAGAGATTAATCTCTTTCCTTATTTGTAGTTTAAAAGGATGGTTTTAATTTTTTGTAAAAACTTTCCTTATTTATAAATTATCTACATGTTTAAAAGAGAGTTTAAAATTTGAAATCTTTCCTTATTTGTTTATTAAAGGAGGATTTTAAATTTTAAGAAAACTTTCCTTTTTAACCATGTTCATGATTTAAAAGAAAGTTTAAAAATTAATAATTCTCTTTTATTAGTTTCTACAAAAGATTGAGAAAAGATTTGATATCTTTCCTTATTTGTAGATTAAAAGAGATTTTAATTTTTAGAGATAACTTTCTTTTTATCCACATGTTTAAAAGAAATATTTTAATTTATTAAATTTCATTTTTATAAACCAATCATGAAGGGATTAAATTATTAGAGAAATTTTATAAATTTCTGGAGACAAATTAGGAAGTTTTAATTAATTAAAACTCTCATTGTTTGTAGCTTTTATGTGGCCGGCCAAATAAAATTGAGAAAGAAAATTATTTTAATTAAATAATTTTTCCTTTTCAATGGAAAAAGAATTAAGGAAATTTTTATTAAATTTTCCTTATTTGCCAGGATCAAGGATTATAAAAGAGGGGGTAGAGGAGGCTTCAAGGCTAACGACTCTATTCTATTTTTCTCCCTCTTTTCCTTGGTGGTGTGGCCAGCCCTATTTCTCTCCTCTCCTCTTGTTGGCCGAAACTTATCTCTTGGTGGAGCTTTTGTTAGTGGCCGGATCAAGGAAGGAGAAGAAGGAGAGAAAGCAAGCCTCGTTTCTAGCATCCCTTGGAGCATGGTGGTGGTGGCCGAACCTCTTCATCCTAGAAGATGTTTTGATGGCCGAAACTTGCAAGGAAGAAGAAGGTGATTGGTGGTTTCTCATCTCGGAAGAACGTTGCCCACACAACGTCCGAGGTTAGAAGAGGAATACGGTAGAAGATCAAGAGGTCTTTCTAGAAGTTATAACTAGTAATTTTTCCTTTCCGCATCATGCTAGTTATTTATGGAAATAATACCAAATACAAGAGGCTTACGATTCTAGTATTTCGAATATGCTTTTCGATGATGTGTTCTTTTGTTTTATTTTTCCTTGTGATTTGATTGTTCTTTTCGGTTAACCTAAAGTTATTTTAGGAAATTAAATATTAGCTTTCCATAAAAGGTTTTGTCTAGTCGGTGGTGGTTGCTCCCATATCCAAGAAGGTCATGTGCCTCGCCATGTCAGTACTGGGAACCAATTATGGAAATTAATATTTAATGAAATTAATAACTTAAGGTGATTTGGGTCGAACGTGTTAAGTTCCGCAGGAGATCCAAGTCAAAACCTAAAAGAACAAATAGATTAAGTTTTGGATCAAACGTGTTAAGTTCCGCAGGCGATCCAAAATTTAATTTAAAAGAACACATGGTAGCTAGGAAAAGGTTCAGACCTTTGTACAAAATTTTTGTACAGTGGAACCTCTAGGTTTTCCGAGTAGCAACTAACAATAACCTTCTACATGGGCAATGCTACTAAGGTGACGGCTGTTGCAGTGGGAGACGTCTACTTATCTTTTGATAGGAATAGAAATTTAATTTTAAGAAATTGTTTTTATGTACCAGTTTTAGAAAGAATTTAATTTCAGTTTCTAAACTATATTTGGATGGATATTCTGTTTTTTTTTAGTAACAATGTGGTTATAAAGACAAATAAGGTGATTATCTGTTCTGGTGCATTGGTTGACAATTTATATACTTTAAATCTAATTTCTCCCACAAAGTAAAATATGAGAATTAATAACACATCTTCTAACTCTAATAAGAGAAAAGAACTTTCAGAAATGAACCAAACGTATCTTTGGCATCTAAGGCTTGGTCACATTAACTTAAGTAGGATTTAAAGGCTTGTAGCCGATGGACTCTTGGGTTCATTAGAGTTGGAAAACTTTTCAACATGTGAATCCTGCTTGGAAGGTAAAATGACCAAGAGACCTTTTAAAGCCAAGGGGTATAGAGCCAAAGATGTGTTAGAACTGGTTCATTCTGATTTGTGTGGTCCTATGTCTCTCCAGGAAAGAGGTGGTTATGAATACTTCGTCTCCTTTATAGATGATTATTCAAGATATGAATACATTTACCTGATACGCCGCAAGTCTGGATGCTTTGACAAGTTCAAAGAATATAGGGCTAATGTGGAGAAATGTCTTGGTAAAAGTATCAAGATACTACGGTCTGACTGTGGTGGCGAATATCTCTTTGGAGAGTTTAGGAATTACTTATCAGAAGTCGAGATTCAATCCCAATTGTCTGCACCTGTTACACCCCAACAGAATGGTATGGCAGAACGAAGGAATAGGACTCTTATGGAAATGGTTAGATTGATGATGAGTTATTCAGAATTACCAAATTCATTTTGAGGATATGCTCTGGAAACATCAGTGTACATTCTGATTATGGTGTCTTCTAAAACAATTCCTTCTACTCCCATGGAATTATGGAATGGGCATAACCCTAGTCTGAATCATATCCGAATATGGGGTAGTCCAGCACAAGTGCTGAAGGAAGATACTGACAAGTTGGAATCACGTACAGAAGTTTGTCTGTTTGTGGGATATCCTAAGGGAACGAAAGGTGGTTTATTTTATAATCCTAAAAATTAGAAGATCATTGTTAGCACAAATGCTCGATTTTTAGAAGAAGATTATGTAATGAACTATAAACCCATGAGTGAAATAGTTCTAGAAGAAATAAGAGAGGACATGTCTACTTTAATACCAACAGTACAAGATCAAGTACCACAAGAAACTGCAACACGTGTCACACATGATACACAACCAGAGACAGTGTCTCATCGTAGTGGGAGGGTTATAAGGCAACCTGAGAGATTCATGTTTTTGGGAGAGTCTTCGGACTTGATCCCGGGGAAACATGAACCTGATCCCCGATTATATGATGAAGCACTCCAAGATATAGATGTAGTATCTTGGCAAAAGACAATGAATTCTGAAATAGAATCTATGTATTCTAATAAGGTCTGGGAGCTTGTAAAACCACCTGATGGTGTAAATGCCGTTGGATGCAAGTGGATCTACAAAAGGAAAAGAGGGATAGACGGGAAGGTAGAAACCTTCAAAGCAAGGCTTGTTGCGAAAGGGTACACTCAGAAAGAGGGAATCGATTATGAGGAGACTTTTTCGCCGGTAGCCATGCTTAAGTCTATCCGGATACTCTTATCCATTGCCGCTCATATGGATTATGAGATTTGGCAAATGGATGTCAAGACAGCTTTCCTTAATGGAAGTCTTGAAGAAAACATCCATATGAAGCAACCAGAAGGGTTTATTGAAAAGGACAAAGAGCATCTAGTGTGCAAGCTCAATCGGTCCATTTATGGACTGAAGCAAGCTTCAAGATCTTGGAACATCCGGTTTAACGAAGTAATTCAGTCATATGGATTTATTCAGTGTTCGGATGAGTATTGTGTATACAAGAACTGTAATGGAAACGTGGTGGTATTTCTTGTACTATACGTAGATAATATTTTGTTAATTGGCAACAATGTCAAAGTATTATCAGACGTAAGGGTATGGTTGTCCAAATAATTTGATATGAAGGACTTAGGAGAATGTGCACACATTCTTGGGATCAAAGTTATAAGGGATTGCAAGAAAAGAATGTTGTGTCTATCTCAAGCTTTATATATAGATACAATCCTTGCTCGTTTTAGCATGCAGAACTCCAAGAAAGGTTTCTTACCTTTTAGGCATGGAGTAGCCTTATCTAAAGAGATGTCTCCGAATACATCAAAGGAGATGGAGGATATGAAGGCAGTTCCTTATGCTTCAGCTGTAGGAAGCCTTATGTATGCAATGTTGTGTACGAGACCTGATATTTGTTTTGCCATGGGCATGGTTAACAGATATCAGAGTAACCCTAGACAAGGACATTGGACTGCTGTAAAGCATATATTGAAGTACCTGAGAAGGACTAGAGATTATATGCTAGTTTACTAAGCAGATGATTTGCTCCCTGTGGGTTACACAGATTCAGATTTCCAATCAGATATGAACAACAGTAAGTCTACATCAGGCTATGTGTTTACTTTAGGAGGAGGAGTCATTGCATGGAGGAGTGTTAAGCAGAAATGCATCTCGGACTCAACCATGGAAGCTGAGTATGTGGCAGCCTCTGAGGCAACCAAAGAAGTTATATGACTCAGGAACTTTCTAATGGACTTAGATGTGATTCATGGTTTGCCCAAAATCATCACAATTTATTGTGATAATAGCGGTGCAGTTGCAAACTCGAAGGAACCACGAGCCCATAAAGCAAGTAAACATATAGAGTGCAAGTACCACCTGATACGAGACATCGTCAAGCGAGGAGAAGTTGTCGTCGCCAAGATTGCATCGGCAGATAACCTGGCAGATCCTTTCACTAAAGCCCTTCCGATGAAAGCTTTTGATCGGCATGTAGAGGGGATGAGAATTAGATGTATGACAACAGATATGACAGCTTAGTCTTTTAGTATAAGTGGGAGATTGTTGAGTGTATACTAAAAGCCTAGCTTTTGTAAATATTTATTTTTGAAATAAAAGAATCACATTGGTCAATATCTACATTTATTTGTTAAATGTAATTGTTCAATTAATTTATATAAGTAGATAACATGGTGTGTGGTGTCACACTCAGAAGATCATGTTGTCGGTTCTTTATAAATTATAAACAGTTGTTCACGACTAAGATGGAAAGGAACAAACCATCGGAATAGTTGTAGTGTAATTAAGTATTAGTTTATCTTGATTAATAAATTACACTGGTACACTCTAAGTGTATTGAGTAGGACCATTTTAGGTAAGTTCTTTTTGTACTGACTTAATAAAAGAACTAGACCTTAGTTATTATGGAAGTGTGTGCTCTTAATCCTAATATAATAATAAGCATATATATTTAATATTTATTTCTTTGACTTATCAAATGGTGAGGTTTAGCTCTATAAATCAATATACCTGATAAGTTGAGAAATGATATTACTTATAGTGTGTGTTGTTGATTATAGAAAGAATATGTGTCCTAGTTATCTAGGTTGAGAATGCCCCCAAGAAGAGCTAATAAGGATTGTCATGTTAAACCCTGTAGGTGGGCTTAGTCCGACATGACAATGAAGTTGAGTGGTACTACTCTTGAAGCTAGATATTAATTAATTGAGTTGTCAATAACTTATTTAATTAGTGGACATTCGTTATCTTAAATACAGGGAGACTAACACACTCATGATAAGTAGGGGCACATAATGTAATTTGGGATTGGTGCGGTAGTGCGATAATAACTCTTTAGTGGAATGAGTTATTATCGATGAACTTGAGTTGTGTGTTCGAGATGAACATGGGATACTCAAGCTCATCGGAAGGCCAAAACCAATTTCTCCTCTAGGTCCCTGTCGTAGCCTCATTAAAGCCTTAAGTCCATCCAAAGAAAGGCTCATCTTGGTGTCAAAGAAGGGGACCGGTCTATTTCTTGGTGACCAAGCAATGGCCGACCACCATATCCTCTTAAGGAGCCGGCCCCTTGCTTGGTGCCCAAGCAAGAGGGGGTCAACCATAATAATTCAAACAAGGAGGGGTGTTTTTAAATTTTTAAAATCTTCTCTTTGTAGAAAACTACAAGTTTTAAAAGAGAGATTTTAAATTTAAAAATTTTCCTTATTTGAATTAGGCCACATGTTTTAAAAGAAAGTTTAAAAGTTTTAAAACTTTCCTTTTTTAACCATCCTCATGGTTTAGGAAAAAAAGGAAGAGAAGTTTTAAAATTTAAATTTTCTATCACCATGTTAAAAAAGGAAATTTTATAAGTGAAGTTTTAAATTTTAAAACATGGTTTTAATTTTTAGAACTTTCCTTTTTTAACTCCTACTTTATGAAATAGAAAGAGAGCTTGTAAAATTTTATAAGAAGATTTATTCTTGTAAAATTTTATAAAAAAAATAATATTTCTTTCCTCTTAAGGGGGCCGACCACTCTTGCTTGGTGCCCAAGCAAGGTGGCCGGCCAAAAAGAAAATAAAAATAAATCATCATCCAAATTGATTTGGTGATTGATTCAATCAAGAGGAAAGAAAAGGAAAATTAAAAGGGAAAAGGAAAAATTAAAGGAAGATTTTAATTTTTGTAAAAATTTCTCCCTTATTTGCCTTGGGCAAGTATTGTAAAAGAAGAGGTGAGGAGGCTTCATAAGATACAATTCTTATTCTCTTGGAGGAGTCTCTCTTGGTGTGGCCGACCCTCTTTCTTCTCTCTTTCCCTTTGCTCTTTTCTCCTTGGTGGTGGTGGTGGCCGGATTTTAGAGGAAGAGGAAGAAAGCTTTTGGGTGGTGTTCATCTTGGAGGATCGTCGCCCACACGACGTCCAAGGCGAGACGAGGAATACGGCAGAAGATCTCGAGGTCATTAGCATACAAAGAGAATGCATAATTAGCAATTATTTTCCGCATCATGCTAGTTATTTTTCTTTGTATGAATTCCAAACACAAGAGGCATTAGATCTAGTATTTCGAATTAGTTTTTCGAGTTTGTGTTTTCTTTGTTTTTGAATTTGTGATTCGATTGTTCTTTTTGGTTAACCTAGAGTTATTTAAGGAAATTAAATATTAGCTTTCTTTAAAAGGCTTTGTCTAGGCGGTGGTGGTTGCTCTCATATCCAAGAAGGCTATGTGACTCACCATGCAATCCTGGAAGCCAATTTTGGAAATTAATATTTAATGGAATTAATAATATAGGTGGATTTGAATCAATAGTGTTAAGTTCCGCTTGCGATTCAAATCTAAACCATTAAGAACAGATAAGTTAAATTTGGAATCAATGATATTAAGTTCCGTCTGCGATTCCTAATTTAACTTCTAAAGAACACAATAGGTTATTTAAGGAAAGGTTCGACACTTGTACAAAATTTTTGTACAGCGGAACCGGTATGATTTTCCTAGGACTAAGCAACAGAGTTACCCAGTGTACTGTGGGCTTACCGTACCACCCCTCGAGAGGCTACAGGGATAACTCCATTCCAGCTAGTATACGAGGGAGAAGCAGTAGTCCCCATTGAGTTTGGGGTGGAATCTGATCGGAGATGGTTTTATGATGAAGATAATGATGATTGACGTCTTATGGAACTCGATCTTATTGAAGTAGCTCGGGACAAAGCAGGAACTCGTCTTATATCTTATCAACAGCGAATGCGACAGAACTACAAAAAAAGAGTTATCCCCCGATTCTTTCAAGTAGGGGGTTTAGTGTGGAAGCGTGTTAAACCTGTGGACGATGTTATTAAATTAGCACCCCAATGGGGAGGACCATACAAAATTATACAGAAGCCTGCTTCCAGTTCTTATTACCTCCAAGACTCAGAAGGGAGAAATCTTGAGAGGCCTTGGAGTGCAAATCACTTACAACCATACAGAGTCTAACAAGTATGCCTATAATTTGTCCATATATTCCATTTAATTTTTGGATATAATGAAAGAATGTAGACATCTACTCTTTAATCAATACAAAAAAGAGTTCAGAAGAAGGGGGAAGTCATAATCTTGCCCTAATTACAATAATTGGGGGAAGAAGTTGGGAGGGTGATTCTTTACTATCCTCCTCGTGTCGGGAAAGCTGGGGGGAGGATTCACAACCAATAACTTCAACTTCTTTAGCTACTCTACCCCTTCCTTTGTTACAAACTTGATGGAATTTATGAAAAAGTTTGAAATTGGAACAACGAAATCGAGAGATTAGAGGTAGGCCTTTTTGCGCTCTTCGAAGCGGGTATCTTCGTTAGCCTTATAGTCTGCTAATTCCTCCTGGGTAGCCTTTAGAGCAGTCTCTTTGAGGTTCAAAGCAGATAACTGATTAGTTAATTCAGTAGCATGTGCATCCTTCAGTGACTGCAATTGGGAAGACAGTCGAGCTACTTCAGACGTTTATTCTTCTAACTTGGAGGATAGCTCAACACCACGAGCATTGGCTGATTGTAGTTGAGACTGGAGACTTTCTGTGTCAGCTTTGTATTGCTAGGATTGCTCAGTCTCCGTCTTGAGTAATTGGATAGTCTTTTCCAATTGGGCAGATAAACCCTTTAGTTTCTCATCCACCTAGTTAGGAGATAGCTCGGAGACCCGTTTCATCAGCGCTGCATTTTATTAGATTAAGGTATGCAACAAATGGGCTATACTCATGTTGTATATCCAGTGCTGTAAAACAAGGGGCATTAAGAGGATACATAAGAAAATAGGACTGTAAAGGAAAATAAAGGTACATTCGTCTCCTCCAGAGAAAATTTATCAGCTATTTCGGAGTAATCGATTCCTTCAAATACTCGGCGTACCTCCTCTCCGGCTGTGGTGAAAGATCCTCCCAAGAGTATGGGTAGGGTAGCGGTAAGGGAAGAAGTGGAAGACAAAGAAGTCTGAATCGAAGGGGGATAGTAAATAATGTATGGTAAGTTGTGAGGGGGTAAGGTCATTTGTTCATAAAAGTTCATAAAAAAGGGAGGCAAAGAACTACCATTGGGAATAGTTGGGGTTGCAGACGAAGAAGGAACAAGAGAAAGATAAAGAGCTGAGAGAGGGAGATCAGGAGAAGGAGGAGCAGCATCTAAGGGGGAAAGGTCTTCAGAATGAGAAATGGATTTCTGTTTCGGGGACGGAGTGAGGGTCAGCTTACATTTTTTCTTGGTAGGGGCTACTTCGGGGGATTGCTCCAAAGCCAGCAAAGAAGTAGCCTCATCGACAGGAGGAAGATTAGTAGAGGCTCCTTCTAGAGCTACATTTTGAGAGCCAGAAGCACCCTCTGTGTCAGCAGGAACTGCTGACGAGGAGGGCTGACCCAATATGGAAAGAAGTTCTTGCTCCTTAGCTGTAATTAATTCCTCCACCAGGCACAATTGATCATCGATCGCGACTTTATACAGAGCGCCCACTATACAAAACAAAAAATATCTTAGTTAGTAAAATAGGATTGGAACAGATAAATAAAGACTTACCAAGAGAGCCATGAAGCTCTATCTTGACAAGACTCAATCCGAAGATATAAAGGAGGTCATCACGAATCCATTTGTGAATAAATAAGCGACAACCTGATAACTTCTTGGAGTAGGTAGCAAAGGAAGGGTGTCTATGCAATTCTTTTACGTCAGGAAGAGCGGGTAAAGAAGATTTCCAGGAAGAAGACCAAGGGGCAGGCTCTGGAAGCTCCACAAAGAAGAAGCGGGATTTCCATCCTTTAATGGAAGAAGACATCTCCTCAAAAAAAGGTCATCTTAGGTCTTGATTGGAATAGAAAGACACCAAGATCCGATTTCTTTGGGTAGAAAAATATGAAGAAATTTTGAGGGGTTGGAGGGATGTCGTGAATACAGAAAAGCATGTATAGACCACAAAGATTGCGAAAAGTATTGGGGCGAATTTCTATAGGGGAATGTCGAAATACTAGCTAATTTCTACCAAAAAAGGGGGAATAGGGAAATGCAAGCCCACCACTAATTGGTCTTTGAAAAAGGTAATATGATTCTTAGGGGGAAGATAAGGGTGAGCGTCAAAGTCAGGAATGGTAATGCGATAAGTTTTGGGGATATTATATAAAGAACGAAGAGCAGACCTATCAGATTTACGAAAAACAGAGGAAATTTGAACATACCAAACGGAGAAGAACTCTTTAGCCATAGAACGATACAAGAATACAAGAAAAGTAACTTACTGAGGTTTTAAGAAGAGGGAACAACACGGAGAGACAGGGAAGGAATGAAGGTCGACAAGGAATGCGAAGAACCCAAATCGTAATATCAACAAAGAACGTGCTGAAGAAGACGAAGAGGTAGAGGGTTTAGGATTTTTTTTAAAAAAATATTAAGTGATAAGAAGCGTCGTTGGATGTAGAGAGCACTCATGAGGGGAACCGTAGATCTCGCAAAGAAAAGACACGACAGGATGTTATCACAAGAGCGGGCGACTTATTACGTCAGGAAAGAGAAATTAGCAAACACATGACAGGAATCCGTAGGTAAGCATTTATAATAGACATAACGGGGCAAATCATGCTCATACTAGTGCTACAGTATCCCACACTACTAACGTTCTCTCACTGTTGAAGGACCAATCAATGAGCAAAAGATGTTAAAAAGATTTTTCCGAGGTATAATAAATATAAGGGATCAATATTAAATTATAATGTGGAAAAGATTTAAGATATCTGAATAGTTCATAATCCCGCCCGGTCTTGTAGATAGGACAGACCTCAAAAATTTATTTAATTGCATACAAGGGATCACCAATTTTTTCATTCTGGGTATGACCAAGCACATTACATTACATGTCCTTCTCAAACATCAAACCCTAACATTATTACTAGTAATTTTACAAACATAATTCTTGGGCCACCATAAGTATATCAACCTCATTCGAACTGTTCCTAATCAAGTAGGGGGAAGGGGAATATTTTGCCCGACACTGTGGTAGGGAGAGAGAGATCTGTCGTCCAACAGAATCTCACTTCCGTTTATAGACGCCAGATTGTGCTTCCGCACCTAAATGAGAGCAGGAAATAGAATGGTAGCCTGAGCAAAGAGGAGAAGTTGGCCCTGTCCTATGGTGTTTGTGGGGTTCCCCCTTACAAACAAGTGACTGAAAGGTCCTCTCCAACCTAATCTGAGCCAACTCGGCTTGTAGAAGATCCACCTTAGCTTTCTGCCGATCCAGAGCTCGTTGCTGCTGGGATATTAGTAAACCATTCGCATGGGCTTTTCTGATCATGGAGACTACCTTTGAGGTATGCTGGAATCTTAGATTATCCAGATCCTCAGTCTTTTGCTGCAACTCCGAGTAAGCTTTATTCCTCAGAGCCACTTCTGACTGAACCTGTGATTGAGTTGAGAGCAGCTGCACCTCTAGTTCCTGTTAAGGGGAACGATGTGAATCTAGGGCTTGCATGACCTCGCTTAAGAATTTCTCCTTCTCGCGCAGCAGCTGATCCCAAGGAAGGGGTTCGAAAGCCATGACTCTCAGTAAATCTTGGGAGGAAAGCAAGATCACAAGGAGCAAATGTGAATGAGGAAGGAAGCAAGAGCACAACTCTATTTAACTTGCCAAAAGGAGTCACGAGATCACTGTAGGAGAAGTCACGGGATCACTGTAAAAGGAGTCACGGTATCATTGTAAAAAATATCACAAGATCATTGTAAAAGTTATCACAGAATTGCCACAGAAGGTATCAAGAGGTCAGAAATTGAGTTAGGTCTAGTCAGTCGGCTACACTTCCTTCGACTAGACTTGAAGGGGAGGCTAGTGATATGTGTTATGATAAGTGGATCCTTTGCAGGAGAAGGAAAGGGGGCAAGTAGGACAAGGAAGGTTGAAAAGGGTGAGATAAGGGGACACTTGGAAAAGGTTTGACCAGGTAAGGGGGTCGCTACACGTATGGTAGACAGAGATCGACCGAGAATATAAGTTCGACGGGCAAAGGCTGGCCGAGGGTAAGAGACCGATCGAGTGTAGAAGTACTTAGTGTTGGATCGAGAAGCGCTAGAGGGGGGTGAATAGCGCTCGCGGCTATTTCGTTTGATTCGTAAAACACTCGAGTAATTAAAACGCAGCGGAAAATAAGAAAGCAAGCACACAGAACAGGAGGATTTACTTCGTTCGGAGCCTTGATCGACTCCTATTCGAAGGCCCACGATCCTTGATTGCTTTCCGTGGGCAACAACTATAAGCTCGTAAAAACTATTACAAACTAATTACAATTCAAAGCAGTAAAAAGATTATACCGACAACAAAGGACTAAATCTGAAGCTCCGGGTTGTCGGGGTGTCATTGCAGCACTTCGGGATCGTCTCGTAGGCAGCTTGTAGCAGATAGTTCCTTGGAAGAAGATATGTCAAGTTGCTGGTCGAGATGTCCTTTTATTGGACGTTCAAGGCGCCTCCAGTGCCAGTCAAGGCACCTTGAACCCCAAATTTTATCCCTGTTCCTGCGCTGTGATAACCTCCGCTGACTGCTACTTATCCTAACCTGAAGGCGCCTTCATCAAACCTCCAAGGCGCCTTCAATGGTCCAAGGCGCCTTCAATCCCTATGAAGGCGCCTCCAGCTCCACTTCGCAGCCAGCTTCAGCCCCAAGCTCCATGGAGCGCCTGACGCTCATCCGAGGAAAACATCATTATTTTGTACCGCAAGATATGTTAGTTCCAAACAATATCCTCGCAACACAAAGTTAGCATAAAACAACAATATAAATATGATAAAGAATATTATGACAGCTCGGATCGTCTCCGACTGGATTTCCAAAACCCTAAGTCGACGACGCCATCGCTCTACGGGAACGCGTCCTCACCTACTCCACTCAGGAGATTTACCTGCTGCCAGTGCGATCCTCCAGATCGACTGGACTTTTGCTCAGCACTCGATACTTCCGGACATTCTGCTGGACATCCGCTTCCCGGCTAGTCCAGTCTTTCACCTGGTTCACGACACCAGGACTTTCCACCTAGGGTTACCACCTCCTAGGACTTTTGCCTGAAGTCATCGACCTGCCAAGACTTTCCGCATAGGGTTTCCACCCCCTAGGGTTTTTCCCTTTGCCTAACCGCAGCTAGGACTTTTCTCCACCTAGGGTTACCACCCCCTAGGACCTAGGGTTACCACCCTCTAGGGTTTTCACCTGCCTAACCGCAGTTAGGACTTTCCTGAAACACTCATTCAACATGTGAGATGACAGAGAATCTTAACTTTGAATCCCTTTGCCATTATCAAAACTTAGGTTCGATCGTCAGATGCTTCCTGCACCAACAATCTCCCCCTTTTTTATTATGGCAACAAAAATTCAAAGTTAAGAAAATAATGCCATTAAAAGATAAGCATGAAAATACAAGCATAATGATAGTTAAGTGCAGAGCTAAATTAAGTACAGAACTCCCCCTTAATATAAAGACTCCCCCTTAATAAAAGCTCACTTTTTAAAATTTGAATTTCTTTCAATTTTCTTTAATTCTTTGAATTTTCTTCTACTCCCCCCCTTTTCCATATATCAAAAATCAGTTGAAAGCAAGTTTTAAGATTTTAAGAAAACAATCTTTTTGAGAGAAGGAAGAAGAAGGCTTGTGAAACTTAGTTAAACGGAATATTTTTCACCTAAGTTTAAAAGGCTAATATATGGATTATTTCGAATGATGTCTTTAGCCACTTTTGAGACTTAGTTGTTTTTAGAAAGACATACCTAACTAAAGTTAGAAAAACTTAGCTAGATTTTTTTTTTTTTAATTTTGGAGCCAAGTTGTTTGTAAAGAAATTTAAAGTCTCAATTTACTTAGCAAAAGTCTTTTGAAAGCCATGAGTTAAATTTTGCAAGTAAAGAAATATGCTTTTTAATACTTTTAAAAAAGTAGTTTAGCATTTAGAGTTAAAATTTATAAGGTGGCTAAGTTTGAGAAAGTTTGAAGGTTGCTATATGAGTCACTTTAGCTAAGCCTTTTGCAAACAATGAATTTTGAGAATGTAGGTTCAGTTTAAAAGGTACTTAGCATTAAAACTTAATTTTGAAAAGATAGGAGTAAGAATTTTTTTTTTTTTTTTTTGGACTAAGAGGGAGTGACTAAATGTTTAATTTAGGTTATTTATTTTAGTTGGTCTTTAAGTCCAAGCATGAGGTTAAATAGATTTTAAGTTATCCAGATTGTTTTGTTAAGGTATCAGAGCCCTAAAGTATGAGCATGCTCAAACTTCAAATCTCCATTTCCTTCAGGGCTAATACCATATTCTTGTAAGTCTAGTAAATTTAGGGGAGCAAGATTTTCAAGTTAGTTTTTTAAGTATTTTTCAAAGGATTTTGAAATTAGTTTTCCAAAGATTTTTCAAAGGTTTTTGAATAAGTTTTCCAAATATTTTTCAAAGGATTTTGAAATAAGTTTTTCAAATATTTTTCAAAGGATTTTGAAATAAGTTTTTCAAAGATTTTTCAAAGGTTTTTGAATAAGTTTTCCAAATATTTTTCAAAGGATTTTGAAATAAGTTTTTCAAATATTTTTCAAAGGATTTTGAAATAAGTTTTTCAAGTAATTTTGAAAGTAATTTTGAAAAGATTTTTAAAATGATTTTGAAATTAAGTTTTGAAAAGATTTTAAAATGATTTTGAAAAGATTTTAAAATGATTTTGAAATTAAGTTTTGAAAAGATTTTAAAATGATTTTGAAATTAAATTTTGAAAAGATTTTTAAAATGATTTTAAAATTAAGTTTTGAAAAGATTTTAAAATGATTTTGAAATTAAGTTTTGAAAAGATTTTGAAAATAAGTTTTGAAATGATTTTGAAAATAAGTTTTGAAAAGATTTTTAAAATGATTTTGAAATTAAGTTTTGAAAAGATTTTTAAAATAAGTTTTGAAATGATTTTGAAAATAAGTTTTGAAAAGATTTTTAAAATGATTTTGAAATTAAGTTTTGAAAAGATTTTAAAATGATTTTGAAATTAAATTTTGAAAAGATTTTTAAAATGATTTTGAAATTAAGTTTTGAAAAGATTTTAAAATGATTTTGAAATTAAATTTTGAAAAGATTTTGAAAATAATTTTAAAATGATTTTCAAAATAATTTTTAAAGGATTTTTAAATGATTTTTCAAGTAATTTTGAAATTAAATTTTAAAAGATTTTTAAATAATTTTGAAAAGATTTTTAAAAGAATTTTATAATGATTTTCAAAATAATTTTTAAAGGACTTTTAAATGATTTTTAAAAGTTTTTCAAGTAATTTTGAAATTAAATTTTAAAAGATTTTTAAATAATTTTGAAAAGATTTTTAAAAGAATTTTAAAATGATTTTCAAAATAATTTTTAAAGGACTTTTAAATGATTTAAAAAAGATTTTTCAAGTAATTTTTCAATTAAATTTTAAAAGATTTTTAAATAATTTTGAAAATTTTTTTAAAATGATTTTCAAAATAATTTTTAAAGGATTTTTAAAGGAATTTTAAAATTAAGTTTTGAAGTAATTTTGAAATTAATTTGAATTTGAATTAATTATCAGTTTGTTTTTAATTACTTAGTCATCTCACCCGATCTGAATTTTCAATAAAGGAATCCTATAATTTTTGTGAGATAAATTTAGGTTCAATTTAAGGGTTTGATTTAATTTTATGTTAAATTCAGGTTTAGCTTTGGGTTCAACAAGTAAGCATTCTTTGGATAAACTTCTGGGCTATGGTGAGTCACAAGGAACTCATTAAAGTAACCATGCCTTCGAGGTTTTCCTAATAGTCCTACCCATTGAACTTAATACTAAACCTTGGTCTAACTAGTTAGTATCCATTTAAGGGTAGTTTCGGTCAGTTCCACTTGGCCAAATGCACCAGGTCGAAACCATATCTTCCTAGACATGCGATGCCCAAGCTTCCCTAACTTACTATCATCCAAAAAACTTCACCAGTACCGTGGGTCAAGTTAAACCTAGCCCATTTGTTCTAACCTTAATTACCCTGCCGGGTAGTCTACTCTTGTTTACCCATTTTGGGTAGATTAAGTTCAGTTACCCAGTCGGGTAGTTTAGTTAGGGGTGCCAGCTATTCTGGATCCTCCTTCTAAATTTTCTCCTTCTAAATTTTTATTTGATTTAAATTAAATTTTGATTTAAGTTCAAATTTTTAATTTAATTTTGAATTTTAAATTTTAATTTACTTTCAAATTTTGAGATTTAAATTTAATTTAATTTTGAAATTTTAATTTAATTTTGAATTTAATTTAATTTCGTTTAATTTTAATGGTTTTTTCTATTAACTCCCCCTGAATCATAGCCTCGATATGGCCTATCGAGGTAGTATATTTGATCCTTCGGGATCCAATATTGACCAAGTCCAACTTGATTAATCAATTTGGACTTGGGGACCCATGCTTGAATTATATTTCTATTATTTCTATTAACTGGAGATAGATATGATTTATATTTTGTTTTGGTCTTAAATCCAAGTCCGGATTTGTTGTAAATGGCTCGTTGTTTTCCAAGAATTAGATCCAAATTCTTGGAACCCAAGGTGAACCGTTCCAACGTGTCTTTGAGTTCTTTAATTTGAGTTTTTAAATTAGAATTTTCTTCCTCAAGTTGTTGGACTTGAGTCGAATTTCCAATTTGAACTGGCTCAGTTAAAGCACTCAAGTCAGTCGCTTCCTTAAGGGTTGTTACCTCCTCTTGGAGCGACTTAACCCGGACGTTGGATTTAGCCAACTTCTTTAATAAGTAAGGAATTAAATTTTCTGAATCATCTAAGCTAATACTTGAAATTAGAGCACTTACAGTGGTTTTGGGTCCTTCAGAAACGGATATGGATCCGTGGCTTCGCTCGGACTCGGTGTTTGATTCACTCTCGGTTTCTAAGTCGGGCTCGAACTCGGTTTCAACAACATGTGCTAGTACTGGTAGAGCGAGAAGGCTTGCTTGCTCTTCTTCGTCCGATTCGGATTCATCTGATGACTCGGACCATGTTTCCTTCAGTGCTTTCTTCGTCTTGCTTGTTCCTGCAAATAACGCAACACCTTCCTCGGCCGGACTAGTATTAGTCTGCTCAAATAATTTATTTATTAAAACATGCTTACCTGTTTTTGTATCAAGAATACCTTCGTGTAACTCAATCAGATTCTCCCACAGCTCCTTGGCACTTGAGAATGGGCCGGCGCGATTCAGCTCCTTATTCGTTAAGCCACACTAAAGTGTATACGTTGCTTTTGCGTTTGCTTCTACCTTTTTGATAAGGTTCGCGTCCCAGTTCTCGTATGGTAGTGGCTTGCCGGCGCCGTTAGTTGGCAGTTGAAGCCCGGTTTTGACGATCATCCAGACTTCAAAGTGAGTCTGGAGATACGCCTCCATCCGACCCTTCCAATCTCCAAAATCATCTCCGGAGAAGAGCGGTGGGCGAGCAGTGTTGTAGCCTTCTTGATGGGTCATCTTAGAAAGACAATCTCGCAAAATAAACACAATAAAACTTGTTCCAAGACTTAGTCTTGGATTAGTAGTGCGGGAGAGAAATAAAAATAGTAATTCAGGAATTTTGAGAAAAAATAATAAAATATTATTAAAATAATATTAAAAAAAATATTACTACAAATTTTTGAAAATACAATATTTCGCTAATTCCAACCAATGGTGAAAAGATGAAAATTAATTTTTCAAAAATAGTTTTGGAGGGAAAAAAATGAAAGGCGTAAGGTTATATTTTTAATCTATATAAACGACAAAGCCACGAAAAATGCTTGAATGGTGGTTGCACCAATTCAAAGCGACCCCGCTCTGATACCAATTGTTGGATCGAGAAGCGCTAGAGAGGGGTGAATAGCGCTCGCGGCTATTTCGTTTGATTTGTAAAACACTCGAGTAATTAAAATGCAGCGGAAAATAAGAAAGCAAGCACACAGAGACAGGAGGATTTACTTCGTTCGGAGCCTTGATCGACTCCTACTCGAAGGCCCGCGATCCTTGATCGCTTTTCGTGGGCAACAACTATAAGCTCGTAAAAACTATTACAAACTAATTACGATTCAAAGCAGTAAAAAGATTATACCGACAACAAAGGACTAAATCTGAAGCTCCGGGTTGTCGGGGTGTCGTTGCAGCACTTCAGGATTGTCTCGTAGGCAGCTTGTAGCAGATAGTTCACTTGGAAGAAGATATGTCAAGTTGTTGGTCAAGATGTCCTTTTATTAGACGTTCAAGGCGCCTCCAGTGCCAGTCAAGGCGCCTTGAACCCCAAATTTTATCCCTGTTCCTGCGCTGTGATAACCTCCGCTGACTGCTACTTATCCTAACCTAAAGGTGCCTTCATCAAACCTCCAAGGCGCCTTCAATGGTCCAAGGCACCTTCAATCCCTATGAAGGCGCCTCCAGCTCCACTTCGCAGCCAGCTTCAGGTTTTGCACCCGAGGTGCCTCCAAGCTCCATGGAGGCGCCTCAGACACTGTTCATCCGAGGAAAAACATCATAATTTTGTACCTGCAAGATATGTTAGTCCCAAACAATATCCTGCAACACAAAGTTAGCATAAAACAACAGTATAAATATGATAAAGAATATTATGACAGTCTCCGGACTGTCCAGGTCTGACTTCGGATTTCCGACCGGAAACCCTAAGTCGACCCGACGCCTACTGTTCCTTCTACGGGGAACGCATTCTCACCTACTCCACTCAGGAGATTTACCTGCTGCCAGTGCGATCCTCCAGATCGACTGGACTTTTGCTCAGCACTCGATACTTCCGGACTTTCTGTTGGACATCTGTTTCCCGGCTAGTCCAGTCTTTCACCTGGTTCGCGACACCAGGACTTTCCACCTAGGGTTACCACCCCCTAGGACTTTTGCCTGAAGTCATCGACCTACCAAGACTTTCCGCATAGGGTTACCACCCCCTATGACCTAGGGTTACCACCCCCTAGGGTTTTTCCCTTTGCCTAACCGCAGCTAGGACTTTTCTCCACCTAGGGTTACCACCCCCTAGGACCTAGGGTTACCACCCCCTAGGGTTTTCACCTGCCTAACCGCAGTTAGGACTTTTCTGAAACACTCATTCAACATGTGAGATGACAGAGAATTTTAACTTTGAATCCCTTTGCCATTATCAAAACTTAGGTTCGATCGTCGGTGCTTCCTGCACCAACACTTAGCTTTAAGCTGTCCTAAATGCTTATATACGCCCGACTGATTAATCTCGATCGATAAGGCATGCTCGACCGGGCTCCATAGACCGGCCGAGCACAGAGGAGTTTAGTCTCCCACAATCCTTAGCATACGACCGACCAAGGGAAGGTCGACCAGGCGAGAAGGCTTATATATGCCCGACTAATTAATCTCGGTTGATAAGGTATGCTCGACCGGGCTCCATAGATCGACCGAGCACTGAGGCATTTAGTCTCACACAATCCTTAGCATACGATCGACTGAGAGAAGATCAACTGAGCGAGAAGGCTCATATACGCCCGACTGATTAATCTCGGTCGATAAGGCATGATTGCCTGGGCTCTACAGACCGACCGAGCAAAGAGGAGTTTAGTCTCCCACAATCCTTAGCATACGACCGACCAAGGGAAGGCCGACCAGGCTGTTGGTGCAACCTTAGGTCAAGGTTGACCTGGTTGACCTGACTCGAGTTGTATTTTGATGTTTGACGAGAATAGAAAAGTTCTATTCTGATGTTTGACGAGAATAGAAGAGTTGTATCAAGAATATTGGAAAACTTGGGAGGTTGTGGGTGCAACCCTTGGTCAAGGTTGACCTGGTTGACCCGACTTGAGTTGATCTATTTCGAGAAGTCCAAGCAGGGAGCTTGGCACGGGAAAAGTCCAAGTATGGAGACTTGGCACGGAAAAGTCCAAGCAGGGAGCTTGGCATGGGAAAAGTCCAAGCAGGGACTTGGCACGGAGAAGTACAAGTATGGAAGCTTGGCATATGGAAGTCGGAGAGGGCTTGGTAGCTCGTTCTCCGGACTGTGGTCAGAGAGGGCTCAGTAGCTTGTTCTCTGGACCTGATGGAGTCGGAGAGGGCTCGGTAGCTCGTTCTCCGGACTATGGTCAGAGAGGGTTCGGTAGCTCGTTCTCCGGACTATGGTCAGAGAGGGCTCGGTAGCTCATTCTCTGGACCTGATGTGGAAGTCGGAGAGGGCTCGGTAGCTCGTTCTCCGGACTAGGTCAGAGAGGGCTTGGTAGCTCGTTCTCTGGACTGGACGAAGTCGGAGAGGGCTCGGTAGCTCGTTCTCCGGACTAGGTCAGAGAGGGCTCGGTAGCTCGTTCTCTAGACCAGGAAGGCAAATGGAAAATCCTGGTGAGTGAAGCCAGGTAAAAGTCCTAGTGAGTGAAGCTAGGCAGTTTGGAAGTCCTGGTGAGTGAAGCCAGGCAGATTGGAAACCCTAGTGAGTAAAGCTAGGTGAAAGTCCTGGTGAGTGAAGCCGGGCAAGGAAAAATCCAGATGGATCAAGGATGATCGGACATCTGGTGTTGAGAAGGTCAAGTAGGTCAAGGGAGTGACCGGATACTTAGCACGAAGAGAAAAGTCCAAGTGGGTCAAAGGGATTGACCGGACACTTGGTGGAGAGTCTTAGCAGGTCAAGGGAGTGACCAGATGCTAAGCATGATGTACCAACATGTCAAGGTTGGTCGGATGTTGGTGTGGGAGACTTGGGACTTGGTATTGGGAAAAACCAAGCTCTGGATCGATCCGGGACCGATCCAGGATACTACCGATCGGTGACCGATCAAGGTAACCAAATGTAATGCTTCATGGATTATCCGATCGGTGCAAGACCGATCGAAGCAAACAAGAGAAGAAGGAGAAAGGCGATCGGTCCGGGACCGATCAGACTCCTCTGACCCGTCACACATAGGCTCGATCGGTAGCTTGGCTGATCGGTCCCCAAGACCGATCAGGATGAATGGACCGATCGGGAACTGCCTGATCGGTCCGAGTGACAACGGCTAGATCTCGGTCTTCTGTGTTTTCTTCTGCCTTCACAGGTTTGCAGGTTCAGCTATATAAAGAGTCGAGCGACTCTACAGGATCTTCTTCTTGCTTCTGCAAGTTCTTCAAGGTTCCTTCTGCGAGCCTTGTTGAGCTCGTACTTCTTGAAGCTTCACGTGAGCTTCCCTGCTGCTGGCATCCGTGAAGCTGCTGCTTCATCAACGGATCTCCAGACGAGAAGGCAAGCTTGTTTGTTTTACATTCATATTGTCTTGTGCTTCTTTGTATTTTGTGTACTTCTATCTTGCTGTTGCAAGAGTTATTGTGGCGAGGTTTCTCCACCCAAAAGGAGTTTATATTAGCCGGTTTTCCGGGGTCTCATCCACCGACGGATTGATAGGCTTCGTCCACCTTACGGACACGCCGAGGAGTAGGAGTTTCATCTCCGAACCTCGTTACATCGCTGTGCTTGAGGTTTGATTTCTTCATTTACATTTCTGTTGTTATTTTTCCGCTGCGCTAACTTGATTTGTAGAAAGAAACGCGAATTTGGGGTCGGCTATTCACACCCCCCCCCTCTAGCCGCGACCGACGATCCCAACACAGGCGAGAAGGCTTATACACATCCGACTGATTAATCTCGATCGATAATGCATGCTCGATCGGGATCCATAGACCGATCGAGCACTGAGGCATTTAGTCTCTCATAATCCTTAGCATACGGCCGACCAAGGGAAGGCCGACCAGGCGATAAGGCATGCTCGACCGGGCTCCATAGACCGGTTGAGCACTGAGGCATTTAGTCTCGCACGATCCTTGGCATATGGTCGACCGAGGGAAGGTCTACTGGGAAACAGTGTTTGTATACGCCCGACTGGTTAGTCTCGGTCGATAAAACAGGACTGGTCGGGCTTAATAGACTAGTCGAGCATGGAAAGAAGATTAAACATAAAGGTCTTCAACCTTGCACGGTTCCTGACATATTTATAAATAGTAGAGTCCTGGTCGGGTATAAATAACTAATCGAGTATAGAATACCTGCTGAGACTAGTACAACAAAAGATATTCCTCATATTCATATATACAGAATAGGCTTATGTGATTAGCCAAATAAATGTAACAGGTGAACTATAAGAATATGTGATCATATGACAACTTTATTAATTTGGCATCAAATAGTTTCTAGAATTCTCCATAGGTATGCTAAACGACAAAGAAGGTACATCTAGAGTAAGAAAAAGATTCCTTAAACTATTATTGTAGTTTCGGCTTATGTCATCTCTTAATAAACTTTAACAAACCGAGGTCCACCTCATGACTATGGAGATTAGATGAGGTGGAATAAAAAGGGGAATCCTCTCCACTGGTCAAGTACACAAACATATGCATGACATCAGAATCAAACCCTAATTTTCATCGTCTTCCACACTGTTTCCCTTTCTTCTACCTGGAGACTAACTTGAGCGTCGGAGGGCCTAGCCAGGGATTCCTACCCCGGTCCTAGGTCACTAACGTTTTGTTGGTTGGTCTCATTGTGTGCAAGGGAGGAGATCATCCATTGGATTGCTGAGCCTTTGCTGACCCACGGAGTCACCTCGCCGGAGTTCCTTTTTATGAGGTAATTATTCATAGATCCGCTTTGATTTTATTAGGTCTATCATTCTACATTTAGGCACTTGTGAGGTCCGCTGTGGTTTTCTCGTATCCTCCCCTGCTCGTCGTCACCAGAGTCATTATTCGCCACCGCTCATCGTCGCCCAGCGCTTCATCTCGCAAGCTCTCAGACATGATCAAATTTGGTGTCGTCTGTGGGAATTCATAGATCCGCTTTGGTTTTTTCGGGTCTATCATTCTTCATTTAGGCGCTTGTGAGGTCCGCTGTGGTTTTCTCGGATCCTCCCCTGCTCGTCGTCACCAGAGTCATTATTCGTCACCGCTTTTCATCGCCCAGCGTTTCATCTCGCAAGCTCTCAGACAGGATCAGTGACCATAGGTGATCTTTTCCCCAACATCTTAGTTATTGGATTATTCTTGGTTTGTGAAAGCCCATTTGGAAAAATCAAAATCCCATTTGAAAAAAAAAGAGGAGAAAAGAAAATAAAATATTTGAGATGCAATAAAATATCTGAGTGAAAAAAAAGAGTGACAATAATGGGATAGAAAATAATTATCATCGGTGGAAAGGATGATATGCTTCTTTGAGACTGAGTTAGGTTACTGGAGAAATATTTATCTATTTCTCTTAATACTGAGTATGCCTTTGAGACTTAGTGTTGGGAAGAGGGGACGAATCTCGCGTATAGTAGGTAAGCATTTAACGCTGAAAACTATGGGAATACAATGGAATGACGATTTGACTAAAAAGGAACTTGAAACTTTTGAAACAAACTAGGTACTGTACACTTAAGCTAGCTCATTAGGCTTGGTGAAAATAATTGAATACCTTTGCTTAAAGATGATACTACTTGATAGAATTAGATGAACTTATTGAAATTTAGGAGATATGAATTCATATGCATTCTTGATATTGATGTTTACTTGAGGACAAGCGAATGTTTATGTTTAGGAGATTTTTATATATGCATTTTATATAAGTATTTTTATAGTAGTTTGACACACATCCTATCTCATTTTATATGCATATATTTTATATTTCCATCTTTGTGTGCTTCTTTTTATTACTTTTAGTTCGTAGAATTACTCTTTGCATGTTTTCATTGATAGGACATAAATATGGAGCTTAAATAGAGCATTAAAAATTAGAGCGGATCAAGGAGTCGAGCACACGAAGCACCCACAAAGAAAAAGAATTCAAAAGTCCATCAAAATGAAGTTCTAATCAAGGAATGCGCTCTAGCAATATCCTATGACAAGAGCGTATTAATATGGAGGAAATTGGGAGAAAATGGTGGTAATATGACCCCAAACAACTCCCACGTGGTCAGCCCATGTGGCTGGGTATGTCCCGTTCTGGGTTCTTCCATTTTCACATGAGTACCCATGTGAACTAGCACGGTTGTGGCGGTCTCTGCTTGCACTACAGACTAAACTTTGAACGACCATAACTTTTAGTTATGTTCGAACCATGGGTCATACTACATTTAGAAATGTAGATAATTTTGAGATCTAAAACTTTGCTTCAGGGTACAACCCAAGAAAACCAAATCTAATGGCCAAAAAAGCTAGTTTGGTGGAGCCCTGTAAATCTGGTAGATCTGCCCTACTTGACCCAAACTACAAATCAAACTTTAAAAGATCATAACTTTCAACTTGATTGGAGAAAGGAGTCAAACCACCTATCAAAATGTAGATATTTTCAAACTCTACAACATTGATTCAGGGTCTAACCCAAGAAAACCAGGTATAAGGGTCAAAACTCCATTTTGATGGAGTTTTGTACTTGAGGGTGGACTTGGGGACTTTGTCCCCCTCCTGGGGAGTGGGTTTTCTCCTCTTGGGGAAACCCTAAAGGTATCATCTTCATCAACTCCGGCGATCCTTCCATCTTTGATGCAAAGGAACCACTCTGAAGGCATCGAAAATTTTCTCCCTAAGCATTTCTCTATCTCTATTCTCTGTTTTGATCTATATGAATGCTTTTATTAGTATCTTTGATTTGTAATTCCCTTACAATAGAGTAGTTCTCTTGATTCTAGAATATAGGGAGTAACCCTTTTGATATGTGAACATATTTTCGGTTAATCTATATGTTTGCATATTTTTTTTGTTTGATGAAATGTATGTTTATGGTCCAGATCTACCATATTAACAAGATTTTGATGCCAAAAAAAGAGATTTATATCTCACAAGGATTTGGGGATGAACCTAAAGGAGAACCTGACCCTTCAACCCGTAGAAAATTAAGACACGGATAGTCGGATACAAAAGTGCAATCCAATATGCCGCGAGGAGCCCTATGGCATCATAGAGCTCAATGGATCAAAACTAATTCGTTGTAGACAATGATTAGGGTTGATACTTCATTGTAGAAGTAAATCACATAGGATATCATAGGATGGTCTACCTACATAGATACCCATTGAGGATAGAAAATCAAACATAGATTAGGTGTTTACAATCATTTGGGTGAAATTGAAATCCTAGAATTGCCTTCACTCACTGCCTCTTACCGTGATCATCTCCACCTTCTTCTTGAGATCCTACTGCCTTCTCTCTGTGATCTCATTGCCACTTCTATGATCTCTCTATCTCCCCCTCACTTCTTTTACTCTCTCTTGCTCTCTCTCTACCTTGCGCTCTCAACTCTAGCTTTCTCTCTTGCTCTAGTGACACACACACAAACCCTTGATTATTTAAATAACCTATTTTATACTTCTGACTAGTACTTGATTTATAATCCTCATGGGATCGATATCTTTTATTACTTGACTACATCTCCGGGCACTTGAAAATTTGCCACAAATCATTAACTTCCACTTGTTGATTCTTTCATGCTACACGAGTTTCAATCTTAATTATATCTATGTAGCACTTGCGTGCTACCAGCTGGTCCCCCTTCACTTCACCCACCGAGTCATCAATCGAGAACTTAATCTTATGGTAGTATGTGAGATGACCGCTTCAATGTCAGTCAGCCTAAAATCACATTATAAGTTGAGGGTGCATCCACTATGATGAAGGTTGATCAACAGGTCCTCATCAGGGGCTCCTCCCCTAGAGAGATAGCCAATCAAATTTGTCCGATCGGTTATACTTCACTATTAGTGAATCCACATAATGATGTCGTCATAGGTTAAAACTCACTTATCTCGATCTGCAACTGTTTGAATGCCTTCTTGAAAATAATATTAACAGAATCCCTGTGTAAATGAAAGTGCGATGTATGTTATAATTAGCTATAATAGCCTTGATGATTAGAGCATCATTATGGGGTACTTCAACCTCCTCCAATTCCTTGGGGCCAAAACTGATCTCTGGCCCCTATTCTTGTTCTCAGCTACACCCGATAGCGTGGACTTTCTAGTCAGCGGATGTGTGACTTTCGAGCTTGGTTAGTGTCTCTATCGGTCAAGTAGTCTGCTATTATACCTATGTCCCCCCGAGTGGCGTTGCGGTGATTTTCTTCTTCCTGAGTCAGTTGCCATGATAGCTCAGCAGGAGCTTGAGCCAGGGCTCGGCTTTGTTGTTGCTGAGGTCATCGTTAGTCCTGATAAGCATTCCCAATGCCTCTCCCTGAGGGTCTGTTCGGTCGTTGATGATGCTGATTGTTTGTTGATAGCGAGCATTGGAGAAACCCTTGGTTGGCTGCCCGACACATCTCTTGCTTATATTGATAGCAGTCTTCAATATTGTGGGTTCTCAACCGATTGTAAGTGCAGAACAGCGGGGTCCATCGGCGAGGCTCAATGAATGGTACCTGATTGACCTCTACATGTTATACAGCATTAGGCCTCGGCTCATGATGATGCAACAGATGTCCTGCTTAGGGTCCTTTGTGTCGAAGAGGCGGGAAAGGAGCTCAACGTTCTAAGGCAAGGACAAGAGCAGGCATAACTACCTCCTTCTTTCGAGCGGACTTAGCATCTTCCACATTAATGTACTTAGTCTCCCTTCCGAGCAGATGCTCGAAGTCTCTATAGGACTTCTTGATCAGGGACGTAAAAGTCTCCATCTGTAAGTCCCTGGGAAAAGGTGCTTACTAAGATCTCTAGGATGGTCGAAGGAACATCTATGACCACTTGATTGAACTATTTGATATACGCCCTCAACTCCTCCTTGGGCCCTTGTTTGAGAGAAAATAGACTCAGTGTGGTTTTATGATATCGACGGCTGTTGGTGAAGTGGTGGAGGAATGCCTTGCGAAAATCTTTGAAGCAACAAATGGAGTCAATAGGAAACTGATTGAACCATCTTTGTGTCAAGCCAGAAAGGATTATAAGGAACACTCAACATTTGATGTCATCCGTGTATTGATAGAGGATAGCGACATTTTTAAATTTGAGTAGATAGTTCTCTGGGTCGATTGCTCCTTCGTACTCTCCGATCAATAAAGGTCAGAAGTGGCTTAGCAATTTGTCCTCTAATATTTTCTAAGAAAATGACATATTTACCTGCTCGGGGGAGCTACTATTTGTCGGAGCTTTCCCCTTCCGTATATCTTGAGCGGGCGCATCTCCAGAAGATGAACCATTTCCACTCGACCCATGTCCTCAAGGGCATGTGAAATACTATCCAGTGATATGCAAGCAGGGATGGGGGCACGTGTGGAAGGTTGGTCGACCGAAGGAGGAGAAATTGGCTGAATCTTGTTGGTGCAGTGGGGCCGACAAGAGAGGAGGGGTGAATTGCCTGTAAATTAAGAATACCCTTATCAAACTTTCAACTCTAAAATAAAAGCAACTATTAAATAAAATATAAATAAAAGTAAAAAACAGGAAGGAAAACTCAGCAGTTGACTTGGTTACAACCAAGATGGTTGTTAATCCAAGCGGTGGAATAGCGCACGATCAATCTGTTGGGTTGCAAGGTTGCAAACATAGTCCCATATTGGAAACACATGGGAAAGATCATGGGTTTATAAGAGAAAAGATATCTCCATTGGCATGAGACCTTTTGGGGAGAGCCCAAGAGCAAAACCATGAGGGCTTAGGCCCAAAGTGGACAATATCATACTATTGTGGAGATATCTAAATTCTTTTCGATCCAACAATTGGTATCAGAGCTCGGACTGCCAGAAGGTTTAACCGCCGACTGTGCACAAGAGTTATGGTTTGATTGAGCCATGTGGGTATAATATTGACCTCGAACAAAGAAAGTGGAGACTCCTATGTTCAGATCAAGAGGACCAGACACCAGGCAGGAAGTCCTAGTTGCGACTAGGTAAGGAAGTCCTAGTAGGTCGGGTGGACCGAGGGGCAGGAAGACCTAGTGGGTCGAGGATCGGGCATGGGAATCCTATGGTCCTTTGTTTGAGGGGGGGGATTGTTGGGGTTGCAAGGTTGCAAACATAGTCCCATATTGGAAACACATGGGAAAGATCATGGGTTTATAAGAGAAAAGATATCTCCATTGGCATGAGGCCTTTTGGGGAGAGCCCAAGAGCAAAACCATGAGGGCTTAGGCCCAAAGTGGACAATATCATACCATTGTGGAGACATCTAAATTCTTTTCGATCTAACACAATCTCTTTCTCTGAAGGCGAAGAAGACTTTCACACACCGAAAGCTCTTATAAGTTGCTAGGAATTGAATACTTAGTTGAATGATTAATCCCTAGGTCCAGGGGTCCTTTTATAACCCCTGAAAACTCTATCTCTAAGGTTGAGGGTGCCTCCAAAGACTATCCTGTTAGAGTGTATACTAAAAGCCTAGCTTTTGTATAAACATTTATTTAGGAATAAAGAATCACAATAGTCAAATACCTACATTGATTTGTTAAGTGTAGTTGTTCAATTAATTTATATTGTAAATAACATGGTGTGTGGTGTCACACACAGAAGATCATGTTATCAGTTCTTTATAAATTATAAACAGTTGCTCACGACTAAGATGGAAAGGAACAAACCATCGGAATAATCGTAGTGTAATTAAGTATTAGTTTATCTTGATTAATAAATTACACTGGTACACTCTAAGTGTATTGAGTAGGACCATTTTAGGTAAGTTCTTTTTGTACTGACTTAATAAAAAAACTAGACCTTAGTTATTATGGAAGTGTGTGCTCTTAATCCTAATATAATAACAAGGACATATATTTAATATTTATTTCTTTGACTTATCAAAGGGTGAGGTTTAGCTCGATAAATCAATATGCCCGATAAGTTGGGAAATGATATTACTTATAGTGTGTGTTGTTGATTATAGAAGGAATCTATGTACTAGTTATCTAGGTTGAGATTGTCCCCAAGAGGAGCTCATAAGGATTGTCATGTTAAATCCTGCAGGTGGACTTAGTCCGACATGACGATGAAGTTGAGTGGTACTACTCTTAGAGCTAGATATTAATTAGGTGAGTTGTCAGTAACTTACTTAATTAGTGGACATTCATTATCTTAAACACAGAGATACTAACACACTCATGATAAGAAGGAGCCCATAATATAATTTGAGATTGGTGCAGTAGTGCGATAATAACTCTCTAGTGGAATGAGTTATTATCGATGAACTTGAGTTGTGTGTTCGGGGCGAACACGGGATACTCAAGCTCATCGGAAGGCCAAAACCAATTTCTCCTCTAGGTCCCTGTAGTAGCCTCATTAAATCCTCAAGTCTATCCAAAGAAAGACTCATCTTAGTGTCTAAGAAGGGGCTGGTCCATTGCTTGGTGACCAAGCAATGGCCGGCCACATCTCCTCTTAAAGGGTCGGCCCTATGCTTGGTGCCCAAGCATGTAGGGGCCGACCACAATAATTCAAACGAGGGGTGTTTTTGAATTTTTAAAATCTTCTCTTGTAGAAAACTACAAGTTTTAAAAGAGAGATTTTAAATTTAAAAACTTTCCTTATTTGAATTAGGCCACATATTTTAAAAGAAAGTTTAAAAGTTTTAAAACTTTCCTTTTTTAACCATCCTCATGGTTTAAGAAAAAAAAGGAAGCTAAGTTTTAAAATTAAATTTTTTATCACCATGTTAAAAAAGGAAATTTTATAAGAAAAGTTTTAAATTTTAAAACATGGTTTTAATTTTTAGAACTTTCCTTTTTTAACCCCTACTTTAGGAAAGAGAGCTTGTAAAATTTTATAAGAGTTTTTCTTCTTGTAAAATTTTATAAAAAAATTATTTCCTTCCTCTTATAGGGGCCGACCACCCTTGCTTGGTGCCCAAGCAATGTGGCCGGCCAAAACAAAAAAAATAAAATCATCATCCAAATTGATTTGGTGATTGATTCAATCAAGAGGAAAGAAAAGTAAAAATAAAAGGGAAAAAGAAAAACTCTTGGAAGATTTTAATTTTTGTAAAAATTCTTCCCTTATTTGCCTTGGGCAAGTATTATAAAAGAAGGGCTGAGGAGGCTTCATGAGACACAATTCTTATTCTCTTGGAGGAGTCTCTCTTGGTGGTGGTCGGCCCTCTCTCTTCTCTTTTTCCCTTTGCTCGCTTCTCCTTGGTGGTGGTGGTGGCCGGATTTTAGAGGAAGAGGAAGAAAGTTTTTGGGTGTGTTCATCTTGGAGAATCGTCATCCACACGATATCCAAGGCGAGGCGAGGAATACGACAGAAGATCTCGAGGTCATTAGCATACAAAGAGAAGGTATAATTAGCAATTGTTTTCTGCATCATGCTAGTTATTTCTTTTTGTAAGAATTCCAAACACAAGAGGTATTAGATCTAGTTTTTCGAATTAGTTTTTTGAGTTTGTGTTTTCTTCTTTTTCGAATTTGTGATTCAATTGTTCTTTTTGGTTAACCTAGAGTTATTTAAGAAAATTGAATATTAGCTTTCCTTAAAAGGCTTTGTCTAGGCGGTGGTGGTTGCTCCCATATCCAAGAAGGCCATGTGCCTCGCCATGCAGTCCTGGAAGCCAATTTTGGAAATTAATATTTAATGAAATTAATAACATAGGTGGATTTGAATCAATAGTATTAAGTTCCGCTTGCGATTCAAATCTAAACCATTAAGAACAGATAAGTTAAATTTGGAATCAATGATGTTAACTTCCGTCTGCGATTCCTAATTTAACTTCTAAAGAACACAATAGGTTATTTAAGGAAAGGTTCGACACTTGTACAAAATTTTTGTACAATGGAACCAGTACGATTTTCCTAGGACTAACCAACAATTGGTATCAGAGCTAGAGTTTACCTCTGTAGGTTTAGAATTCAAATAGGTTATGCACATGTCATATGTAATTTAGGCAGGATAATAGTAGGATGTGCTAACTTTATGGTTGCAGGCTCCAACTATTATGGCTTATAGATGTTGTGTGTGATTGGACCCTTGGACATGTCAAGGGCATTATTGTGTGTGTGTATGATTGTATGTAACTAATACAGTAGGAGCTGTATTAGCCTTAGGATTTTAGAATTTTATTTTCGATCTAGATTTCATGTACATTCCCTCGTGGAATATAGGATCGACACATGTAAAATTCTATTTTTATCGTGGATCGGATGCTTACAAGGCGTGGTACTTTTGAAGGACCAGAGGCGCAGTGGAATAAGAAGCAAGATGTGTTGGTGCGGGAAGCATCCGACGATCGAACCTTAGTTTTGATAATGACAAAGGAATTCAAAGTTAAGTTTATTTGTTATCTAACATGTTGAATGAGCGTTTCAGGAAAGTCCTAACTACGGTTAGGTAGGTGAAAACCCTAGGGGTGGTAACCCTAGGTCCTAGGGGGTGGTAACCCTAGGTGGAGAAAAGTCCTAGCTGTGGTTAGACAAAGGGAAAACCCTAGGAGGCGGTAACCCTAGGTCATAGTGTTGGTTGCTACTCGGAAAACCTAGAGGTTCCACTGTACAAAAATTTTGTACAAAGGTCTGAACCTTTTCCTAGCTACCATGTATTCTTTTAAATTAAATTTTGGATCGCCTGCGGAACTTAACACGTTTGATCCAAAACTTAATTTATTTGTTCTTTTAGGTTTTGACTTGGATCTCCTGCGGAACTTAACACGTTCGATCCAAATCATCTAAGTTATTAATTCCATTAAATATTAATTTCCATAATTGGTTCCCAGTACTGACATGGCGATGCACATGACCTTCTTGGATATGGGAGCAACCACCACCGACTAGACAAAACCTTTTATGGAAAGCTAATATTTAATTTCCTAAAATAACTTTAGGTTAACCGAAAGGAACAATCAAATCACAAGGAAAAGAAATAAACATAAGAACACTACATCGAAAATAAATTCGAAATACTAGAATCGTAAGCCTCTTGTATTTGGTATTATTTCCAAAAAATAACTAGTATGATGCGGAAAGGAAAAATTACTAGTTATACCTTCTAGAAAGACCTCTTGATCTTCTACCGTATTCCTCTTCTAACCTCGGGCGTTGCGTAGGCAACGATCTTCCAAGATGAGAAACCACCAAAGCACCTTCTTCTCCTCCTAGCTAGGTTCGGCCAAAACAAGAGCTTTACTAAGGATGAAGAAAACCATCAACCAAGCTCCAAGGGATACAAGCTTTCTCTCCTTCTTCTTCTTCTTCTCCAAGTAGTATCCGGCCACCACAAGAGCTCCAAGCCAAGAGAGAGGTTTCGGCCACCACAAAGAGGAAGAGAGGAAGAGGATGGCCGGCCACACCAAGGAATAAGAGAGGGAGAAAAATAATAGAGGTTGTACCTCATGAAGACACCCCAACCCCCTCTTTTATATTCCTTAGCCTTGGTAAATTAGAAAATTTAATTACAATAAAATTTTCTTAATTTTCCTTGACATGAATTAATTGATAAAAATAAAATAAAATTTCCCAATTAAACTTATAATGGCCGGCCACATCATAGAGAGACAAATTAGACAAGTTTCAATCAACAAATTAAAACTTCCTAATTTGTTTCCGGAAATTTTAAAAATAAAATTTATCTTCAAAAATCCCTTCATGGTTGATAAAAAGAAATTTTTATAATTTTAATTTTTCAACATGTGAATAATTTTCAAAGAGAAAATAAAATATCTTTCCTATCTACAAATAAGGAAAGAGATCTAATCTCTTTCTTTAATCTTTTGTAGATCCTTTTAAGAAAGATATTTTAATTTTAATTCTCTTTAATAAATTATATCCTCCACATAATAAAAATAAAAATTAAAATTCTTTTAATTTCATTAAGGCCGGCCCCCTCTAGCTTGGGTTCAAGCTAGGGCCGGCCACCCATAAACCATGCTTAGGCCAGCCCTAGCTTGATTCCCAAGCTAGCTTGGCCGGCCCCCTTTAGGTGGGTATAGAAGGTGGGTATAGTACTCTATAAATAAGAGGCTACGATAGGGACCGAGAGGAGGAATTGGTTTTGGTCTCCCGATAGAATTAAGTATCCCGTGTTCGCCCCGAACACACAACTTAATTTTATCAATAATAATTCATTCCACTAGAGAACTATTATTGAACTACCGCACCAATCTCAAATTACATTTTTGGGCTCCTTCTTATTATTTGTGTTGTATTAATCATATGATGAACTAATCACATTCTTTTAGTTATTTAATTTAAGCAAATTAGCATGGATAATTGTACATTTGCTATTTTCTTAAGAACAATTTCGTCGCATTATTTAATGTTATAATTTATTTTCACCTGCCCTGCCTCAACCTTATCGTCAACCTGTGTTTAAGATATCGAATGTCCACTAATTAAGTGAGTTACTGACAACTCATTTAATTAATATCTTAGTCCAAGAGTAGTACCACTCAACCTTATCGTCATGTCGGACTAAGTCCACCTGCAGGGTTTAACATGACAATCCTTATGAGCTCCTCTTGAGGACATTATCAACCTAGTATCTCTAGGACACAGTTTCCTTCTATAATCAACAACACACACTATAAGTGATATCATTTCCCAACTTATCGGGCTTATTGATTCATCGAACTAAATCTCACCCATTGATAAATTAAAGAAATAAATATCAAATATATGTGCTTGTTATTATATTAGGATTAAGAGCACACACTTCCATAATAACTGAGGTTTTTGTTCCTTTATAAAGTCAGTATAAAAGAAACGACCTCAAATGGTCCTACTCAATACACTCTGAGTGTACTAGTGTAATTATATAGTCAAGATAAACTAATATCTAATTACACTACGACCTTCTAATGGTTTGTTCCTTTCCATTTTGGTCGTGAGCTACTGTTTATAATTTATAAGGTACTGATAACATCATCTTCTGCATGTGACACCACATACTATGTTATCTACAATATAAATTAATTGAACAACTACAAACAAATGTAGATAATTTGACCAAATGTGATTCTTTATTCAAAACAAATGTTTACAAAAGCTTAGGCTTTTAGTATACACTCCAACACATAGGGGGTGGTAACCCTATGCGGGAAGTCTTGGTGGGTCGACGCTTCGGGTAAAAATCCTAGGGGGTGGTAACCCTAGGTTAAAATCCTGGTGTCGCGAACCGGGTAGAAGTCTGGATGGGTCGAGGACCAGACATCCAACATGAAGACCGGAAGCATCGGACGCTGAGCAAAAGTCCAGTCGATCTGGAGGATCGTACTGGCAACAGATAAATCTCCTGAGAGGAGTAGGTGAGGATGCGTTCCCCGGAAGAGGGAACAGTAGGCGTCGGGTCGACCTAGGGTTTCTGGTCGGAAACTCGAAGTCAGACCCGGACAGTCTGGTGACTGTCAAATTTATTTATATATATTATATTTTGTGTTCTAACTCTGTTTTGCAGGAAACTAATATTTTTGTGCAGGGTTAGAACTGACCTGAATCGGTCGATCGAACCTCCAAGCCAACAGATCAGGTCTCCAGAAGTTAGACCGGGCTCGACCAGGGATCGGTCGACCGGACCTCGGGATCGGTCGACCGAACCTGGGATAGGTGTCGACTGGATCAAGTCGAGGTGTGCGGGTCAGAGGAGACTGATTGGTCAACCGGACCCTAGGATCGGTCGAACGGACCCAGGGATAGAGTTTGACCAGATCGAAGTGGAGCGACAGATCGACGGATCAGATGCGATGGAGATCATCTGATAGGTCGACCGAACATGAGGATCGGTCGACCGATCCGCTTCGGGTCAAAGCTGATCCCGAGACTTGGGGATTTGGATCAGATCTTGCAGAGCTATAAGAGGAGGCCTCGAGGTGCAGCTCAGATATTGAATTCGAACAGAAGAACGTGTGACCTTGTACGCTGCTCCGAAAGCTTCAACTAGACTCTGCTACTCCGACAATCGATAACCACTTCATATGTGTATTTTGTCGGTATAATCTTTCTTTTTAAGCTCATACTTGTACTCATCTATTTGTAAAGATTTGCGCTATATAGTTGTTGCCCACCGAAAGCGGTCAACGACCGCGGGCCTTCGAGTAGGAGTCGAGCTAGGCTCCGAATGAAGTAATTCGACTGTGTCTTCTGTGTGTGTTATTTATTTTCCGCTGCATTTACTTTAACGATTTCCGAAATCGATTGTGAAAGCCATGAGCGCTATTCACCCCCCCCCCCTCTAGCGCTTTTGATCCAACAATTGGTATCAGAGTGGGGTCATTTTGAATCGGTGCAACCACCATTCAAAATAATTTTTCATGGTATTTTCAGATTTTTCGGAGTCAATTAGAATTTAGCTTCGTTGCTATATTATAATTCTTTTCTTGAATTGGTTTTTGCTCGAAGTTGGTGCAACACCACTCGAGTCCGTTTTCTTTTTAATACTTCCAGCACTACTAATCCAGGACCAAGTCCTGAAAATTTCTTGTCATTTATTTTCTTCAGAGTTGATCTAAAATGGCCCTTCAAGAAGGCTACAGTACAACTCGCCCCCCACTATTCACCGGAGATGACTTCGGATACTGGAAGGGTCGGATGGAGGCATATCTCCAGACTTATTTTGAAGTCCGGATGATCGTCAAAACCGGACTCTAACTACCAACTGACAGCACCGGCAAGCCACTACCGTACGAGGACTGGGATGCATATCTGATTAAGAAGGTGGAAGCTAATGCCAAGGCGACTTGCACCCTCCATTGTGGCTTATCAAAAGAAGAACTTAACCGCGTCGGCCCCTTCAACAATGCCAAGGAGCTGTGGGAGAAACTCATTGAACTTCACGAAGGAGTGTCCGACGCCAAAGTAAGTAGAAGAGACCTAATCTTCAATAAATTATTTAATATCAAACTGCAGGAAGGTGAGATAGCTGCCCAACTCCACGTCCGGATTCAAGATCTGCTCAACGGTCTTCATGCAATTGGACAGAAGGTAGATAACCAGGACATCATAAGGTACTCTTTAAACACCTTTCCGAGGAACACCTTGTGGGCATCCATGGTAGATGCCTACAAGGTTTCTAAGGACCTATCTACCATTAAGTTAGATGAACTTTTTGTAGAATTTGAACTTCATGAACAGATTAATGCACGCCCGACCGAGAAAGGGTTGGCTTTGGTTGCAGGAACAGGGAGAATGCGCGAATCAGAACTAAGGGGGAGCTTCCATTAAGGTAGATAACCGCGACAAATTCAAAGGAAAATAAAGGGAAACTAAATTCAAAAATTCAAAACTAAAAGAAATCAGTTAAAGGGGGAGCTTCAATGTGCTTAGGTTTTTATTTATGCTTGTACTCACCTTTATTGCATTTTTTTTACCTGTCTACCATTAAGTTAGATGAACTTTTTGCAGAATTTGAACTTCATGAATAGATTAATGCACGCCCGATCGAGAAAGGGTTGGCTTTGGTTGCAGGAACAGGGAGAATGCGCGAATCAAAGATAAAACGCAGAACCAGAGTCAGAAGAAGAACCAGATTCGGACGACGACGACGAGCTTACAACCCAAATAGTCAACCTGGTAAAGAAACTCTGCAAAAAGAAGGGCTTCAACAAAAAGGTTGTCAGAAAGGCCATCCAGTCCAAAGAAGCCCAACCAAGCTCAAAGGACAAATTCGAAGTGACCTGCTATGATTGTAACCAGAAGGGGCACTACAAGTCAGATTGTCCAAACAAGAAGAAAAGAAGGAAGGTATTAAAGACAACCTGGTCCGAGTCATCAAATGAATCCGAGTCCGATGAAGAAGAACCAACAAGCTTCCTCGCGTTGCCAGTACAAGTAAATATTGACGAAACTGAGTCCGAATTCGAGTCCGAAACCGAGAGCGAGTCGGAAACTGAGACCGACCGAAGCCACGGATCCGCATCCGTTTCCGAAGGACCGAACCCCACTGTAAGTGCCTTACTTGCCGAAACTTAATTTGATTTGCAAAAGTTAATTCCTTACTTGCTTAAGAAATTGGCTAAATCCAATGTTCGTGTCCAGTCACTCCAAAAGGAGGTAACAACCCTTAAGGAGGTGACGGACTCAAGTTCCTTAACTGAGCCTATTCGAATTGGAAGTTCAACTCAAGTCCAACAACTTGAGGAAGAAAATTCCAATTTGAAAACTCAAATTAAGGAACTCAAGGACACGTTGGAACGGTTCACTATGGGTTCCAAGAATTTAGATATGATTCTTGGAAAACAGCGAGCCATTTACAACAAATCCGGACTTGGATTTAAAACCAAGAACAAATATAAATCATATCTATCTTTAGTAAATAGAAATAATAAAACCATAGTTCAAGCATGGGTCCCTAAGTCAAACTTGGTTAATCAAGTTGGACTTGGACTATATTGGGTCCCCAAGGATCAGATCCATTACCTTGATAGACCCTATCGAGGCTATGATCCAGGGGGAGCAAATAGAAAGACCATCTTTACCAAGAGATAGATTAATGCTTGTTTATTTATTCTTCTTTACATTATGCATGCTTAGATTTAGGATAGCTTAAGGACCTAGGCATAATTTACACTTGTTAGTTAAATCTAGCGGTTTTAAAAAGAAAATTATATATATATATATATATATATTCTTTGAACGGTTTTGTCTAGGAAGGGGTGGATGATCTCATACCCAAGAAGGCCTAGAGTCTCGCCCTGACCTGGGAACCAATCATTGAAATATATATTTAAAATATATATTTAATTTACTAATTGAAAAACCTAATTTTAACTCAAACCTAAATTACATATAACCATCTCACAAAATTATATAAGATTACCTGATTGATAACTTAGAATTGGGTGAGATGGATTTAGGTTAAACTTAGTCTTAAATAAATTCAATTTAATCAAATGAAATGACTTGATTAACTTAAAACAAATGAATTAATTATTTGAAAAGTTAATTTCAAAATCATTTGAAAAATCTTTTGAAAAATTATTTGAAAATCATTTGAAAAATGCTTTAAAAATTAATTTCAAAATCAGTTAAAAAATACTTTGAAAAATTAATTTCAAAATCATTTGAAAAATACTTTGAAAAATAATTTCAAAAATTATTTGAAAATCATTTGAAAAATACTTTGAAAATTAATCATTTGAAAAATACTTTGAAAATTAATTTCAAAAATCATTTGAAAATCATTTGAAAAATACTTTGAAAAATTAATTTCAAAATCATTTGAAAAATACTTTGAAAATTAAATTCAAAAATTATTTGAAAAATATTTTGAAAATTAATTTCAAAAATCATTTGAAAAATACTTTGAAAATTAATTTCAAAATCATTTGAAAAATCCTTTGAAAAATAATTTCAAAATCAGTTGAAAAATACTTTGAAAATTATTTCAAAATAATTTAAAAACTTAGAGTTTAGAAGGAATTTTTTTTTTAAACACTTAGACTTTAATGTTTACAAGAAAATTAATTTGAAAAGCTAAGTGTTTACTTCAGAACTCATTTTTTTCCCCTCCTTATTTTGATATATGGAAAAGGGGGAGAGTATAAGGAAATTCAAAGGAAAATAAAAGGAGAAATTCAAAGGAAAATAAAAGGAAACTAAATTTAAAAATTCAAAACTAAAAGAAATCAGTTAAAGGGGGAGCTTTCATTAAGGGGGAGCTTCAATGTGCTTAGGTTTTTATTTATGCTTGTACTCACCTTTATTGCATTTTTTTTACTTAACTTTGAATTTCGGTTGCCATAATCAAAAAGGGGGAGATTGTTGGTGCGGGAAGCATCCGATGATCGAATCTTAGTTTTGATAATGACAAAGGGATTCAAAGTTAAGTTTATTTGTTATCTAACATGTTGAATGAGCGTTTCAGGAAAGTCCTAACTGCGGTTAGGCAGGTGAAAACCCTAGGGGGTGGTAACCCTAGGTGGAGAAAAGTCCTAGCTGTGGTTAGGCAAAGGGAAAACCCTAGGGGCGGTAACCCTAGGTCATAGGGGGTGGTAACCCTATGCGGGAAGTCTTGGCGGGTCGACGCTTCAGGCAAAAATCCTAGGGGGTGGTAACCCTAAGTTAAAATTCTGGTGTCGCGAACTGGGCAGAAGTCTGGATGGGTCGAGAACTAGACATCCAGCATGAAGACCGGAAGCATCGAACGCTGAGCAAAAGTCCAATCGATCTGGAGGATCGTACTGGCAACAGGTAAATCTCCTGAGAGGAGTAGGTGAGGGCGCGTTCCCCGGAAGAGGGAATAGTAGACGTCAGGTCGACCTAGGGTTTCCGGTCAGAAACTCGAAGTCAGACCCGGACAGTCTGGTGACTGTCAAATTTATTTATATATATTATCTTTTGTGTTCTAACTCTGTTTTGCAGGAAACTAATATTTTTGTGCAGGGTTAGAACTGACCGGGATCGGTCGACCGAACCTCCAAGCTAACAGATCAGGTCTCCAGAAGTTGGACTAGGCTCGACCAGGGATCGGTCGACTAGACCTCGGGATCGGTCGACTGGACCTCGGGATCGGTCAACCGAACCTGGGATAGGTGTCGACTGGATCAAGCCGAGGTGTGCGGGTCAGAGTAGATTGATCGGTCGACCGGACCCTGGGATAGAGATTGACCAGATCGAAGTGGAGCGACAGATCGACGGATCAGATGCGGTGGAGATCATCTGATCGGTCGACCAAACATGAGGATCGGTCGACCGATCCGCTTCGGGTCAAAGATGATCTCGAGACTTGGGGATCTAGATTAGATCTTGCAGAGCTATAAGAGGAGGCCTCGAGGTGCAACTCAGATATTAAATTCGAACAGAAGAACGTGTGACCTTGTATGCTGCTCCGAAAGCTTCAACTAGACTCTGCTACTCCGACAATCGACAACCACTTCATATGTGTATTTTGTTGGTATAATCTTTTTTTTTAAGCTCATACTTGTACTCATCTATTTGTAAAGATTTGCGCTATATAGTTGTTGCCCACCGAAAGCGGTCAACGACCGCGGGCCTTCGAGTAGGAGTCGAGCTAGGCTCCGAACGAAGTAATTCGACTGTGTCTTCTGTGTGTGTTATTTCTTTTCTGCTGCATTTACTTTAACGATTTCCGAAATCGATTGTGAAAGCCACGAGCGCTATTCACCCCCCTCCCCCCTCTAGCACTTTCGATCCAACAAGATGGATGCGACGACTTGACCCGATGGCGGTGGTTAAAGATGGCAGTAGTTAGAGTTGGAGCATACTGAAGACAGTGATGGAAAAGGTCATAATAGTTGGAAAATTAATTTTCAAATTTACTACTTTTATTTACTGTGATGTTTATGTGCATGTGATGTATGCTAGCATAGGTTAAAATCCTCATTTTAAATAACTAAGTGGGAGAGAGATTTTTAAATAAATCCCATGGTCTCCATTACTGGTTTGTAAGTGATGCAACAAGCTTGCATGTTGGCTCTGAGTGCCTCCCTCCATAATGGATGGATTTGTTGCGGATCACTAGATCAAACTTCCTTTATGGATGATTATAGGAAATTATTTAGGAGCGTGTGATCTTCTCCAACTGAAGGGGCATAATCCTATTTAATGAACTAAGTATCAAGTAATGGTATACACTTAGACGCATTCAATAGTATCCTCCCCAACGGAGTCACTGCTATTGTTTTGCGGGACCAAAGCAATACCAACTATTAATTTGTCATAAAGTTAGGTAAAACTCCCCTCTTACAAATGTTTGAATTTGTATACGTCCACACTAACGTGACATACAAAATTCACGGTGTTTAAGATAATTTTATTTGTCATAAAGTTAGGTTGACAATATAAAATTGGTAATACCTCCTCTTACAAACAATTGTTTTTGTATACTTCCAAACTAACGTGGCATACAAAATTCATGGTGTTTGAGGTAATTCAAGGTTGACAAGATAATTAATGGGTAAGACCCTCCTCTTACGAATGTTGAATTTGTATATGTCCACACTAACGTGACATGCATAATTCCCGGTGTTTGATGTGTTGGTGAATTTAAATAATATTGTTTGAGGAATCAATGTTATTTTAAATTCAAAGTTTTGATCAAATATTTAATCAAAGATAAACCAACTATTAATTTTATTCATCATAAAGTAAGGTTGACGAGATAATAAAATTAATAGATAAAATCTCCTCTTTGATTTTGTATACATCCACACTATCGTGGCATACAAAATTCACAAGGATTTTAAGGAGTTGGTCTTGACTAAATAATTTTATGATTCTTAGGATTTTAAATGTTTGTCAATCCCCTAGTTGTTATACTATAGAAAAGACTTAGTAGTCCCAATTATAATGATTGAAAATAGGACTTGGACATTAAGGTAGACTGTCTTCTTAGAACTGAGAACAATATAGGTGTATTTAATTCATTAGTTGTTGAAACATGTTTAGTGGTATTATCTACCAGTACCTGGAGTGTAGATACAGATGCCACTAATCATGTCTGTAATTCATTGCAAGGTTCCAGGAAAATCGACAACTATATGAAAAGGAAAATACCGTCTACATGGGCACTACTGCAAAAGTAGCAGCTGTTGCAGTGGGAGATGTTTATCCTCTGATAGGAATAAAATATGGATTTTCAGAAATTATCTTTACGTACTTAGTTTAGAAAGAACCTGATTTCGATTTCTAAACTATTTAAGAATAGATATTCTGTCTATTTTGATAACATATTTGTTATCAAGAAAAATAGGGAAGATATCTGTTCTGGTACGTTGGTTGACAATTTATAATCCAATAACTCCCACGATGCAATAAATAGAAATTAATAACACATTTTCTAACTTTAATAAGAGAAAGTAACCTTCGGAAATGAACCAATCATATTTTTGGCATCTAAGGCTAGGTTATTTTAATTTGAGTAGGATTCAAAGGATAATAACCAATGAACTCTTGGGTTCATTGGTAGTGGAAATCTTTCCAACCTGCGAGTCTTACTTGGAAGGAAAAATAACCAAGAAGCTTTTAAGTCTAAGGGGTGGTATGGAGCTAAAGATATGTTGGAATTGGTTCATTCTGATTTGTGTAGACCTTTGACTATCCAGGCAAGAGGTTGTTTCAAATATTTTGTCTCTTTTATAGACGACTATTCGAGATAAGGATACATTTACTTGATGCGCCACAAGTCTAAGTGCTTTGATTAGTTCAAAGAGTACTAGGTTGATGTGGAGTAGCGTCAAAGTAAAAGTATCAAGACACTACGGTGAAATCGTAGTAACGAGTACCGCTTAAGAGAGTTTAGGAGTCACTTATCAGAAGTCAGAATTTAATCCCAACTAACTGCACCTGGTACACCCCAACAGAATGGTGTAGTAGAAAGAAGGTATAGGGCTTTTATGAAATAATTAGATCAATGACGAGTTATTCAGAAAATTACCAAATTCATTTTAAGGATATACACTGGAAACAGAAGTGAACATAGTACCTTCTAAGTCAGAACTCTCTACTCCCATAGAATTGCAGAATAGGCGTAAGCCTAGTCTGAAGCATATTCGGATTTGGGTAGTCTAGCACATTAGAGACACTGATAAGATTGGACATGAGTTCACTTGTTTGTGAGTTATCCTAGAAAAATGAAAAGAGGTTTATAGTCCTTAAAAACGAAAGGTCATTGTTGGCACCAGTGTCCGATTTTAGAAAAGGACTATACTATGAACCATAAGCCCATGAGTAAAAATTGTTCTTAAGGAAATTAAAGGACACGTCTAATTTAGTACCAACTGTACAAGATGAAATATCACAAGAAACTGTAACACGTATCACAAATGATACACAATTGCAGAAAGTGCCTCGTCGTAGTGGGAGAGTTGTTAGGCAACCTAAAAGATTCATGTTTTGGGAGAGTCTTTGGACTTGATCCCTGGTGGACATGAACCTGATCCCCAGACATATGACGAAGCACTCCAAGATAAAGATGCAGCATCTTTGCAAAGAGCAATGAATACAGAATTAGAATATATGTATTCTAATAAAATCTGGGAGCTTGTAGAACCACCAAATGGTATAAAAGCCATTGGGTGAAAATAAGTCTACAATAGGAAAAGAGGGATAGATAGGAAGGTGAAAACTTTCAAAACAAGGCTTGTTGAAAATGGAAACTTTTTCACCGGTAGTCATGCTTAAGTCTATCCAGATTCTTTTATCTATCACTTCTCATATGGACTATGAGATTTAGTAAGTGGATGTCAAGACAACTTTCCTTAATGGAAGTCTTGAAGAAAACATCCATATATATAGCAACCAAAAGGGTTCATTGCAAAAAGCAAATAGCATCTTGTGTGTAAGCTCAATCAGTCTATAGACTGAAGTAAAGCTTCAAGGTCTTGGAACACCCGGTTTAATAAAGTAATCCAGACTTATGGATTTATTTAATAACCGAATGAGTCTTATGTATACAAGAAATGTGATGGAAATGTGGTGGTATTTCTTATACTATACGCAGATAACATTTTTGGTAGTTGGAAACAATATCAAAGTGTTGTCAGAAGTAAGGGTATGGTTGTCCAAACAATTCGATATGAAGGACTTGGAAGAATACATATATTCTTGGGATCAAAGTAATAAGGGATCACAAGAAAAAAATATTTTACTTATCTCAAGCTTCATATATCGTAACAATCCTTGCTCGTTTTAAGCATGCAAAACTCCAAGAAAGGTTTCTTACATTTTCAGCATGGAGTAGCTTTATCTAAAGGGATGTCTCCGAAGACATCAAAGGAGATAGAGGAAATGAAGGCAGTTCCTTATGCTTTGGCTGTCGGAAGTCTAATGTATGCTATGCACGAGATTAGAAATCTATTTTGCCGAGGGCATAGTTAGCAGATATCAAAGTAACCCTGGATAAGGACATTGGACTGCGGTAAAACATATATTGAAGTACCTTAGAGGCACTAGAGATTATATGCTAGCTTATAAGGCAGATAATTTGGTCCCTGTGGGTTGCATGAATTTTGACTTCCAATCGGATAGGGACAATAGTAAGTCAACCTCGGAGTTTTGTGTTTACTTTAGGAGGTGAAGTCATAACTATGGAAGAGTAATAAGCAAAAGGTGCTTTTTCGGACTCCACCATAGAAGCTGAGTAAGTGGTAGCCTCTGAGGCAGTCATAGAAGCTGTATGGCTCAGATACTTCATGATGGACTTAGACATGTTTTCTGGTTTACCTAAAAATTATTACAATTTACTGTAATAATAGTGGTGCAGTAGCAAACTCGAAGAAACCCTAAGTCCATAAGGCAAGTAAACACAATAGAGCGCAAGTACCACCCAATACGAGAAATCGTATAAACGAGGAGAAGTTGTTGCCGCCTAGATTGTATCAGATGATGACCTGTAGATCCTTTTACTAAGGTCCATAAGGCAAGATCTTTTGATGGGCATGCTGAAGGGTTGAGAATCAGTTGTATGGCAGCATTTATGGCAGTATAGTCTTTTAGTATAAGTGGGAGATTGTTAGAGTGTATACTAAAAGCTTAGTTTTTATATAAATATTTATTTAGAAATAAAGAATCACAATGGTCGAATACCAATATTTATTTGTTAAGTGTAGTTGTTCAATTAATTTATATTGTAAATAACATGGTGTATGGTGTCACACACAGAAGATCATGTTATCAGTTTTTTATAAATTATAAACAGTTGCTCACGACTAAGATGGAAAGGAACAAACCAACGGAATAGTCGTAGTGTAATTAAGTATTAGTTTATCTTGATTAATAAATTATACTGGTACACTCTAAGTGTATTGAGTATGACCATTTTAGGTAAGTTCTTTTTGTACTGACTTAATAAAAGAACTAGACCTTAGTTATTATGGAAGTGTGTGCTCTTAATCCTAATATAATAACAAGCACATATATTTAATATTTATTTCTTTGACTTATCAAAGGGTGAGGTTTAACTCGATAAATCAATATGCCTGATAAGTTGAGAAATGATATTACTTATAGTGTATGTTGTTGATTATAGAAGGAATCTGTGTCTTAGTTATCTAGGTTGAGAATGTCCCCAAGAGGAGCTCATAAGGATTTTCATGTTAAATTCTGCAGGTGGACTTAGTCTGACATGACGATGAAGTTGAGTGGTACTACTCTTAGAGCTAGATATTAATTAAATGAGTTATCAATAACTTACTTAATTAGTGGACATTCATTATCTTAAATACAGGGAGACTAACACACTCATGATAAGAAGGAGCCCATAATGTAATTTGGGATTGGTGCGGTAGTGCGATAATAACTCTCTAGTGGAATGAGTTATTATTGATGAACTTGAGTTGTGTGTTCGGGGCAAACACGGGATACTCAAGCTCATCGGAAGACCAAAACCAATTTCTCCTCTAGGTCCCTGTAGTAGCCTCATTAAAGCCTCAAGTCCATCTAAAGAAAGACTCATCTTAGTGTCCAAGAAGGGGGTCGGTCCATTGCTTGGTGACCAAGCAATGGCCGGCCACATCTCCTCTTAAAGGGTCGGCCCTATGCTTGGTGCCCAAGCATGTAAGGGCCGACCACAATAATTCAAACAAGGAGGAGTGTTTTTGAATTTTTAAAATCTTCTCTTTGTAGAAAACTACAAGTTTTAAAAGAGAGATTTTAAATTTAAAAACTTTCTTTATTTGAATTAGGCCACATGTTTTAAAAGAAAGTTTAAAAGTTTTAAAACTTTCCTTTTTTAACCATTCTCATGGTTTAAGAAAAAAAAGGAAGATAAGTTTTAAAATTTAAATTTTCTATCACCATGTTAAAAAAAGAAATTTTATAAGAGAAGTTTTAAATTTTAAAACATGGTTTTAATTTTTAGAACTTTCCTTTTTTAACTCCTACTTTAGGAAAGAGAGCTTGTAAAATTTTATAAGAGTTTTTCTTCTTGTAAAATTTTATAAAAAAATTATTTCCTTCCTCTTATAGGGGCCGACCACCCTTGCTTTGTACCCAAGCAATGTGGCCGACCAAAACAAAAAAAATAAAATTATCTGTCACGCCCCCAGAGGAGTCCTTACCGAAAAATTTCGGCAGCATCTCCCCTGTACCGGTGACAATCTGAGACATACATACATACAAAATACATCAGCCACATACGACTGGAATATATATACACAACCACGCAGTTATATAATCAGCACACTCGGCTGAAACAGAAATAATCACAACCACGCAGTTATATAATATATATTAATCAGCCCACACGGCTGAACTAAAATAAATACAGCGGAAATCACAAACAACGATCACAAAACACAAATCAACTGACTGCGAGCCGGCTCGGCTTGACACAATAATATCAATCCAAATACAAGAGAATACAAATACATAAACAAGTACAAAACCCAAACTACAAATAACGTAAGAAATACCGAAATCGTAAGGTCGTCCTCGAATGTGACGTGGAACTGGCAGACAGGATCTCCAGGCGACTCCATAAATCCTTTACCTGCTACCTGGTGAAATTACCAATATACGGGGTGGTGAGTATAAAGACTCAGCGGGTAATAGACAGATAGTGCATGAGTAAAGTAAAGAACTAGAGATGCAAAGGTATACAGTCTCGTATGGAAATAACAGATACTACAGTGATATCATAATAAGTGTCCATACCTGAAACCATATCCTAGGCTAGTAAGGGAAGGTAGATGTAGCAAAGTCCTGCTACAGTACTGCTCATAACTACATGGTATCATGTGAGGTATATACAGGTCAATGGTAAGTAAGCCAGTGTCTAAACACATATCACGGGTATAAATCTCAACCTATGTAAGCATAACAGCATAAATAAACAACAACAGCATAATCTAGCAACAGCAGCATAGATAAGCGACAACAGCATAAGTAAACAACAGTATCAGCAGGTATAATAATAACAGCGTATGCACGGATGGTCACTCCCGCCCACCCCTCAAGTCCATGACCCCAGTATGGACGAGAGGCCGGGACAATGACAGACTGTACACCACTCCAGCTACCACTACTCTCGAGTGGCCGAGGGGACAGTTGCATAGTAGCTGAATAGCTACGTCTGCGACGGGGTCCCTGCTGCCCGCGACTCCAGCAAACACTACCCATGAGTGTGCGAGTGGGGGGCACGACAGGACAAGCGGCACGCTCCAAGCTACCACTACCCATGAGTGGCCGAGCGTGCGGCCCAGGCCAACGACCGTCTCAACCACAAGGGAGCCAAAGTCGTCGGCTATGCATGCAATGACATGATGCGAAAATGCAGCAGTCATCATATATATATAAACAGAAAACAGGTATGCTACATGAAGCCAGCATGCTCAGCAAGGTGTGTAAATAAACAGAAATCAAAGCAGGTAAACATGGTATCAGGTGTCCATATATCCAATACCTACTATCTAATGTCTGGTATCTGGTATCCAATACCTAGAACTATAGTATCTGCTAAATATCATCGATAGCAACGAGAGACTGTATAGAGTAGCTCAAAGATCGAGTGGAAGTATCAAGCGCAGGAAAAATAAGAGTGGAGTCAAGATGGATATAGCAACTATCTGAACATAAAGCTCATGCACTAGGATCGAAATACTAAAGAGGTAAAGCAAAAAGTACCCGCCTTTATCTGTCGATCGTGTCCAGTAGTCTCACTTCAAGACGCTCGTCTCGAGTCCACATCCTGTAAATCACATGCTATACAGTTTAGCTAATCACGTATACGACAACTAGCTAAACCCTAAAACCCAAACTAATTAAGGGAAACCCTAATCGATATGATTAACATCAATTACACATATCTATGATTCCTTTAATCTTCTCAATCATAATCAAAATCTATAAATCCATCATTTAATCCATTGTATCACCTATTAGACATCATGAATCAACTCTACTTGTTTTATCTCCATAAAATGGGCTAATCCCTTTCACCATCAATCATAACTACATTTGATTCAATAACCCTAATAACTCCATAGTCCAACCAATTTAAACAAACATAGATCAATGCTAACCAAACCACCGCATACCATGAAATCCGATCCCCATCTTCAACATTCCATCGAATTCCAAATCTGCTACGTCACCAAATCAATCCCAACCAACTAAGTGTAGATTAACAACCTCAAACCATAATCCAAATGCAAGCTTAATTGATCATATCAGTCAATTGATTCAATAATCCTCAATCAACCACAAGTCATAATTTAAAACTTAATTATTTCCTTCCAATTCATCAACACTAATCCTCATTAGTTGAACAACTAGTCATCACCCTAATCAAATCCAAGCTTAACAATTAAGCACCATTCATTATCTGTTCAGATTTAGTTTTGTTACCTCAATTCCAGATCTGCAGCAGCTTCTCGGTGAAGGAGCCAAATGCAACCAATGGCTGGTGGAGACTATCACAATGGCATGATCAGTATAGGCACCTTCGTGTGAAAGGGTAACATAACCATGATCCGTGCGACCTCGGGCCGACGAGTGGGTAGCAGAGGAGAGCCTACTGAGCTTGGTTCCTCACAAGTACCACTGATCCAAGAACTACCCATGGAAGATGGTAACCGATGACGGCATCGACGACATGAACAGAGACCACAAAAGGAACTAAGCATTTCATCAAACATAAGATCTGCACAACCAATATGACTAATTAAGCAATACATCAACACAACAGAAATGTTGACAAGAACGTCCCAGACACAACCAACCTTAGCAACTCATCCGTAATGGCAAGGTGTGTGTGATGATGAAGAAGGGCGGCATCCTCTTGGATCGGAACAAATGAATGGGGATGAGTTCGGATTAGGGCAAAGGGCGGCGGCCACTCGAGGCAACGATCAGAGGCGATGATAGGAGTCGAGATGAAGGGGCAGCTGGGGAAAACGATGGGCGTCGAAGTTCTTGCTCATTGTGTCAAGGCTGCACCGACAGTGAAGAGGAGGAGATGATCGGGATGGCACGGTGTCGCTGGTGACAGATCCGGAAAAAAGAGGATTTCACCAGCGCTGAGATGGGTTGCTGCGATGAGTTGAGGGGAGATCGCAGCGCCGTCGGGTGATCTTTCGTGGATGGCCGTTGTCGAGGTTCGGTGGCATTAGGCGACGGAATCGGAGAGGGCAGAGGTGACGCGAAGAGGAGGAAGTCGGCGGTGGGGTGTGCGGTGCGATGCAAGGAGAGGGAGGAAAGGTTCGGGCGAATGAAGGCTAAGGCACAGTAACCATGTTTTATATACTTAGGTTTACTTAATTAAATCCTAAGTACGTTTCTCAATCAACTCCCATATTTAGGTATTCCAAAGAGGCTTTCTCTACACCCAATACTTGATCCCCTTAAAATATGTCAAACGAGCTCCGAATAAATCCCAGAAAAATTCTAAAAATTCCTGAAAAATCCAATAAGATTATTTGTCCAATAACCTTATTATTTAAATATTATTTGGGTACCGTATTTTACATTATCATCCAAATTGATTTGGTGATTGATTCAATCAAGAGGAAAGAAAAGGAAAAATAAAAGGGAAAAAGAAAAACTCTTGGAAGATTTTAATTTTTGTAAAAATTCTTCCCTTATTTGCCTTGGGCAAGTATTATAAAAGAAGGGCTGAGGAGGCTTCATGAGACACAATTCTTATTCTCTTGGAGGAGTCTCTCTTGGTGGTGGCCGACCCTCTCTCTTCTCTTTTTCCCTTTGCTTTCTTCTCCTTGGTGGTGGTGGTGGCCGGATTTTAGAGGAAGAGGAAGAAAGCTTTTGGGTGGTGTTCATCTTGGAGGATCGTCACCCACACGACGTCCAAGGCGAGGCGAGGAATACGACAGAAGATCTTGAGGTCATTAGCATACAAAGAGAAAGTATAATTAGCAATTGTTTTCTGCATCATGCTAGTTATTTCTTTTTGTAAGAATTCCAAACACAAGAGGCATTAGATCTAATTTTTCGAATTAGTTTTTCGAGTTTGTGCTTTCTTCTTTTTCGAATTTGTGATTCGATTGTTCTTTTTGGTTAACCTAGAGTTATTTAAGGAAATTGAACATTAGCTTTCCTTAAAAGGCTTTGTCTAGGCGGTGGTGGTTCCTCCCATATCCAAGAAAGTCATGTGCCTCGCCATGCAGTTCTAGAAGTCAATTTTGGAAATTAATATTTAATGAAATTAATAACATAGGTGGATTTGAATCAATAGTGTTAAGTTCCGCTTGCGATTCAAATCTAAACCATTAAGAACAGATAAGTTAAATTTGGAATCAATGATGTTAAGTTCCGTCTGTGATTCCTAATTGAACTTCTAAAGAATACAATAGGTTATTTAAAGAAAGGTTCGACACTTGTATAAAATTTTTGTACAATGGAACCGGTACGATTTTCCTAGGACTAACCAACACATCCGAGGTGCCTCCAATGTGAAGATCTAATAGAGTTCTCTACGGTTGCAAACGGTCACGTAGACTGTGTCTAAGGCGCCTCAAATGCTCTTGAAGGTGCCTCGGACAAGTTGAGGGCACCTTCAACATAATGAAGGCGCCTCCAGCACTGCAGTCAGCGTAGGCGCCTTCAACACTTGTTGAAGCCACCTCCGGTTAGCTTCTTTAGCTCCTTTTGACTTCTTTTCTCCTTCCGAAGCTCCGATTGATTTGGTGATTGCGGCCAATCGAAATAGGGCTCACCCGAATCCAATTTCCGGCCTTCTCCTCGAGCAGGCTTTCGACCCGGTTTCTCACCCCTCGAACGTTGCGCACGTTCTTCTCGTCCACCGGTGTACTCTTCCGCAGCTCTTTCTTCTTTCGGACTCACCGAGCCGGTCAACTCCCTTCCCGTGTCGTCTTTCTCGCTAGCTGCGTCTTCCGCTCGACTTCATGCGCTCCTAAGCTCTTGCACACTTAGATACAGGGATCAAATAACAAACAGAATCTAACCTAACTTGGTTGATCATATCAAAATAACCACGGGGTCCAACAAAACCCAGTCGGCCCCTCCACTTGGGCCCCTCACTCAGTATGAGGGCCCGTCATAGATACAGCTGGGTCATTCGGCAAAGGACACCCGACTACTACTTGTTGTTGTTGCTCTAGCCTCTGCACTCGGGCAGTTATTAGTAGCTTTAAGTCTTTTTGCGATAAAGTAATTCAAGTAAATTATCCAGTCTCCTCCATCTCCGTGTTTCAGATTTAGGTGAAATTCTCGTAGATGACGCCAAATTTTATCTTGTCTGAAATTGGAGAAGATCGTGTGCTGGGTAGGTGACTCTAATGTTGAACGCGAGAAGACTATGAGCTAGAAGAAAATGACGTCAGGTGCTCCTGCGTGTCAAAAAAGAACGAACAAGGAAGAAAACGTTAGCAACGGGGCTAGGGAGGGGTCCCCAGCGCAAACACTCCGACACTCAAGTCAAATAGGTGACCTAAAGGAAATGGAATGCAGTGAACAGTATAAATGAATAGTGGTCTATATGTGCGTAATGTTGTGTATAGCATTGCGTACCTGCACCTTTAGAAGAGAGTGTTTACTTTCATTTGTGCACGAATTTTGATGTATTTCAAAGAATAAAACAACCATTCCGATATTCTAACACCTTTCTCAGATTGGGCCCACCATTTCTATATTTTGTAGAGTAAGCTTTCGCCACGACGTGCACAGGAAGTATTCCCTTCGTTCTTCAACAACGGTTATGCTAATTGTCAAAAAAGAATATTAGGTCGTTGGATTGATGAGCCCCTGATATGTCTCTACTGATAAATCAATTGGGTCCCATTGGACGTCCAGTTAGATCAATTGTGTAATGTTGGTCTTTTTTTAGGACTCGATCTTCTTGACGACTCAGTGCCCGATTGGACAAAGAGTTCACTTGGAGCTTGCCTCTAGGACAATCGACCAAGCTAAAATGACTCGACTCTCATTGGAGCTATAGGATGACTCAGGATTCCGTTGAGCTAGTGGAACTCGAGATTTGATCGGCCAGAGGGTCTGATTAGACAAGCTGCTCAGCGGAACTGGGCAACCTTGTGAGCCCTGACCATTGCTCCCTCCTTGACTTTGATCTCCACGCCGGCCGGCCTTCTTGATTTTGAACCCGGCTTTGGGGGCTCTATCATAACTCATTGAGAAAATCTACATATATCAACTTTGGCTATTGCCTATATATACTCTTGAAGAGTAGATGGTCCAATCGAAGTAGGTCATCAGATGCTTTAGATCATGCATTCTTTCTTATCTGTAAATGTGCTATGTGATTCTTATCAGTTAAAAATCATTAGACATTGGAACTTTTTGTTAATCTAGAACATGATACTTGTCTGAGTCATGTCCTGTCTTCATGTTTCTTATAGAAAAGTAGCAGTTAGCTGAAGAAGAAAAGCTTCGTTCATCTTAATTTCAAACATGAAACTTTAAGCATAGTTACAGTGCTCGTGGTCCAGCATCTGAAATCTTGGGATAAATTGATGTAAGAGCTTCTCTTAACCTGGTTAATGAATACCTTTTTCCGTGCAGTGGGTGCTGAATGATTTATCTTCTCTTCAGCCAACCCATGAAGTAGTGCGAGAGAAACCAATCGTGTTTGGTCCTACTCACATGACTTGCGCAGGAAGTGCACTGAGTGCTGCTGCTCCTGCTGCAGTTGAGCATGCCTTGCTCTACTTTGCCTGCTCGCATTCCATATCTTTGTTTTGATCATGTGGAATCTTCTTCTTCTCCGTCTATGTGGCCCCCTCCTTTTTTTTAATTACTCAGGCCAAACATTAAGTGATCCAATTGGTGGCAGAGTTAAACAAACAAAATCAATTGGTTCAGTCAATTTGGAATATTTAATTAGATTTTATTGAATTTAATTTGTGCAGATATATATGATGACTGGTTTGACCTGTACGTCGCTGGCTTGATCTGATTTGAGAAGTAGATCTGGGTTGCTCATATTAATTGAGACTTAGATCCCATTCTGCTGTCCATCTGTGCTGTCTCGTTTCCGCAAGTGGCCAGTGTGTTTCATCGCGCATGCATGCATATTGCATGCATTTTAAGAGTGCCTTTGCTGTTCTCTGGGACAGGATAGTGCAGATAATTTGATCTGATTGATCGATCGCACATATTATTCGAGTGCCCCACCGGTTTGTTTTGCCTGTGTCGGTATCCTACCGTTTGTTGATTTCACAGGCATCATCAACTCGTCATGCTTTTGTTGGATGGTAGGTATAATCCAAGTTCCACGGAGCCACATGAACTTGAGGTTTAGGAGGAGCTGACCAGCCATGTCAATTTTATATTGCTTTTGAGTTTATAAGTTGCCTCAGCTTGAATATCATTGGTGGCATACAGTGGATGAATCGGTGGCCTAACTATTTCCAACCATTGTGATTTAACTAGTCATGGTTCGATGACCTTCAATAATGATTAGATGGAGCTCCAATACCAGTTGACTTTTATTTAGTTAAACTATTTATTTAAAAAAGATATTTTATGTAACATGATTTAAACAGGACCACCCACGTACAGATAAATGTGCACGGGCGTCTTTCAAACCATATTCTCTTTAAACGATTTCCCTCTGGATGGTTCAATGCCGATCCAATGCGAAAGTTGTCAATATTAAAGATGTCATCCTCGATTCCAAGTCCAATATTAAAATGGAATAAAAGATAAATAAAAGTCAAGAAAAACAACATTATTCCATTCTAAGAAAAGCCGCTCATTTTTATTAGAGTAAAGGTGTGATATGGTTCATCACAGACGATCCGATATATCACAGGATCCACAGTACAATACAGTCAGGACAAAATACAGCCGCCCACTCTTGACTCTCCTCCCCACACCATTTTCATGTCAAAAATGCTGCAAATATTGTTCCATTTAAAACCCACACCACAAAAATAAAAATAAAAAATAGGTAAAAAACTCCGCCGGTTAGCAGAAATCTTCAGTGTCCAAGTCACCGAACTCCGCCACTTCACTCAGTCTCGGACTCGTCCAGTGGCGATAGTACGAGTCATGTAGCCAAAATGGCGACGCCTCTCCTCCCAACTCCGCTAAGCCGCCGTCGGCGAACTCGATCGGCGCCGTCCAGTCTTCCCCGTACTGTAGCACCGACGTCGGCGAAGATTGCGACCCAGCTACGACTTCGCCACTTTTAGAATGAGGGGACGTCGCCCTCTCCGCGAAGTTGGTCACCGCCCTCGGCCCTTTCAGCCTGACGGCGGCCTCGTCGTACGCCGCCGCCGCCTCCTCGGCGGTGTTGAAGGTCCCGAGCCACACCCTCTTCCGCTGGTTCGGGTCCCGTATCTCCGCGGCCCACCGACCCCACGGCCGCCTCCGCACCCCGCGGAACCGCTTCCCCCCGCTCTCGCGCGCCTCTCCCGACCACTTTTCCGCCTTCCCCCTCCTCCTGCTCTGCGTCGGCGCCGTCCCTTCGATCCGGATCTCACGTACGTGGCGCTTCACTCGGCGCCGGAGGTCACCGCGCTCCTCGCCGCTCGACGAGGAGTCGGTGGCGTCGGCATCGACGAAGAACACACGAACGACGCTTCTCCTCCCACTTCCCGCCGTGACCGTCTTTCTCGTCGAAATGACATGCTCGGAGAACTTGAGGCCGATCCGTCGACCACCGTCCGCCGGAATCATTTCCTTCTCTTCCAACTCCAGAGCAAGAACATTCAGCAAAAAAAGAGATATATTTGCCTCACCCACCTTCCACCATTTCTCAAGTTTCAAACCTCCAAATCAACGAATCGAGATAAAAGAAAGAAAAATAAAAGCTTAGGTTTTTACCAGGATTTAGTTCAAACGCCCAAATCGAGAAGTGAGATCGGACGGGAGGAGATGAAGCAGAAGGATGAGAGGTCAGAGGACGTGATGGCTTATTTGAGCTTGGCGACACTATGCTTTTGTCCCCACCACCCTCCTCTTTTGCCCATTTTTACTATGTTACCCTAACTACAGCTGGTGCCGTAGTCCCTGCAACTCCCCGGGTAACGGCCAGCTCATCTTCCTGCCGCGCGCGCGTCTCCTCGTAACGAGTAAGCTTCCCTGGCCCACAATGCACGGCCACGATCGCTTCTCCTCCATAGCCTTCGTCACGCGCGCGGGGACACGACGGGTTAGGTTGCGCCGGCGTGGTCCCCCTCCCCCCACCCGCGATCGAGCATGACCGTCAGATGGAAATCAGATAGGTATCGGATGCCAACCGCGTCATCATCTATATTCCGGTGACTGAAATCGTTCGCGGGAGAGCGACACGTAGGAAGGAAGATATGATTCTATCAATTAATTAATCATTAATCCTGTCTAGTATTCGAAACTAACTTAAGTCGCATGTAATCTAGTACTTATATGGACGCGTATCATATTATTATAAGTTTTTCTCCACACAAGATTTGGATTTGAAAAAGGGGGGAAAAAAAAAGGGGGAAGAACTAGAGACTTTAAAAAAAAAAAAAAATCCATAATCGCTAATGGAATTAAAAAAAATCCCGCAATTATTATGAAAACTAGGAAAAATAGGAAAGAAAAGGTTTAAATTATTATGAAACTTTTTTTTAAAGAAAAAAAATTAAATGTTAAGCAATGGAACAAAACTGCATCATCTTTCATATCTCATGATAATAATTTTATTAATGAATTATATTTCTTTCTTGACTCAGGTTTTTCCCATAAATCCAACCCATGTGCGCGCGGGAGCAATGGAGGCAGTGGCTGCCAATGGACAAGAACAAATGAAGGTGGGTAAGGATTAATAAATCTTGTGTCCGAATCTTTGCATTTAATTGATAGTAGACTTTTCCAAAAGTTGGGAGGCCTCTTGATTTCTTACTCTCCAAATCAGCTGATTCTTTTAAATGAGCTAAATCTCGGTGAAAATTATCTTTTTAACTTAGCCGACCCCACTTGCGACTTTACTGAACTCTTTTATTTTATATTTTTATTTAGTTTTGTTTTTTAGGATAAGATCTTATGCTATAAGTAGAACATATCAATCCTGATCGATATCAAAAAATTTTATTGGAAAAATAGAATTATTACTTATATTATATGTGTTATTGGTCATTAGACTATCTTCTTACTGTACTAGCTAGAGATTATCCTATAAGAAATTACCATGTTCCAGAGACATGTTATCTTAACAGTTATAAGCTAAAAAAAAAATTGATTAACTAAATTGGGTAACATCGAACCTGGGGTGAAAAAGAAAAGGACAAGTTACAAGCTACAAAACCCTACACCAAGAGGACAATTTCACGGATAATCATATCAATCTCACTTGGAAACATATGCAGCTAGCGACGATAGCATTCAAAACTTGCTTCTGAGCTGTATGTGTTTTGTCGTGTAGGTTTACTACATTTATAACGCTTGACAAAGATCTCTTAAGTGAGATTGAGTGGGCGCAGTCTACTTTGCTGACACTGTGGAGCATCCACGTGTTACAATTCTTTTTGGTCTCCTGGGTTTCCTCGTTTTGGCTGGTGGAAGCAGATGTCTCGATCGACCATGGACAATGGATCATGGAAAAAGCTTGGAGACTTCTAATGATAACAGCTACATTTACTTTGAAAGCACGATCGATGAAAAGGAAAGCATGATGATTATGATCGTGAGACATGGATTGTGCTGCAGCTGCTGTGGTGGGTCTATCTTTTCTCTCAAAGGATTGTCTTAGCATTTAGGCGATGCACACTGATGCATCATGCATGTGTTTGTTGGTTTTAGCTGAGATGATGTGCTATTCATATTTAAATATGGAATGAAAATTGGATGAAAAGAACATAGCAAACCTGATCAAGAACTGATGTTAAACCCCGCCATTCTGCTTGACGCTGCAGTTTATAAATAAGCTTGTTTACTGATTTAGCAAGTTAAGCTGATTAAAATAATCATAAAACTCTGTCCAATTCGTTTGCTGACCAGCCTAATTCAAAGCAAGGAAATGGTTGTTGCATGCCATGCTGATGAAGGAGAGGAAGATTTAAAGAGGAAAGAAGATCAAAAAGAGGTTCAATTAGAATCGCCGCTAAGATCACGTAACAGTTTAAACTACAAGATTTCTGTTCAAAGTAGATCCCAACAAAGCAAATCCTACTATGATGTTTGATAGTTAACAATATCTAAAACTTAGGGATCAAGCTGAGAACAAATATATCGTTAATGAAACTCAAAATTTCCTTCTCTTCTAGGTTACCTATGTGTTGAGTTAGTTGCCAGTTCGCCTGTCATATTCAGAGGAAAAAGAGGCATGAATCTGAATAGAGAAGTAAAATTATCACACTCCGTTTAAATTACTGAGAGCAGGGCACTATATTGCCAGACTTGTCCAAAAGAAAACAAACAAACAAAATGCAAAAAGACAGAAGGCAAATCGACTTTTGCTGGACGATCAGATTATGCAAATTAGTGAATTGAGAAAAATTATATATATCAGATCATAAAAGCAATCCATACTGATCATTGAAACTTAATGATTATAAAGTCATACAACAATTTCCAAATAGGACATCATACATAAAATCTTCTTTCTTCTCTTAAAACAACTTAGTCCCGATTCGCTAATAGGTCAAGGAACCAACTTCATCTAATCAAAATCAAACATTGTTTTAGAAGAAATAAAGCTACACCTGAAACTCTAACTGATGGCATGGTCGCTGCTGCTCCCTGTTAAAACACCGGAGCAGACACTCGACTTCATAATCGACTAACTGTACAGAGCAAATGCAAATCTGGAAGAATAGAAGGGGCAATAAAACCACAATACATAAAAAGCCACAACAATATCCAGGGAGTTAACAACTCCTAATGTCGATCAGACATGCACGCCGTTTCCATTGGAGTGGAAATTTCCATTAAGCAGACTTTTAGAAGATTTCTTCAAGCTGCTCCCATTTTGGTGGATCTTGGGGAAACCATTAATGGAAGCATGAGTTCTTAAGTTGCTCGGTTGACCAGCAGCTTGCAACCAAAGATCTAGCCGCCCGCATGATGCTGCTATCAAACCTGTAAAAGAATTTGTCAAAAACTATGCTAACAGGATTGGCTTGGTGTCTTGAAGTTATGCAAGATTCTAAATGCTGCGCACCTAGGAAAACTGCAGAGGGTTTCCCTGGTCTAGACTTGAATTCTGGGTGAAATTGCACACCGACAAAGTAAGGATGAGTAGGCAGCTCAATAATCTGCATGATTGTTGATAAAAGATATATAAATAAACAGAACCTACAAAAAGAATCTGAAATTCATAAGCGCAAGAAGATTATCCATATGTCTACTACCTCCATTCGTCTCCTTGTCTCGTCTTTACCAACAAAAGCAAGTCCAGCTTCTTCGAATTCTGTAATCATTTCGGGATTAACCTGCAAAATTAATGATTCAAAACCACAGGGAAGAAAAACAATAATAGAAGATTAAGCAAGCTCAGTAGTCGTATTAGACTTCTAGCATTAACATTAAACCTCTCTAATCAACAGAATGATTCAAGGCAAACCTCGTATCTGTGTCGATGCCTTTCGTCGACAAAGCTTGCTTTTCCATACCTAAAGAAACCGGAAGGAATAACTTGTCAACCAGTTTTCATTCTACAATGTTTCCAATCATTAATCTAAAACACTAGCTAGATATGATAATGCTAGCCTGAAAGAAAATTTTCTGCTTACAGCTTTGCAGATTTGCAATCAGCAACATCAAAATAAGTTCTCCTTGATCCAAGTCTCATTGTACCCCCCATGTGAGTTTTCGAGCCCTTTTCGTTAACACAGTGGGAATAAATCATGAAAGTGTTTCGCGAGAAAGAAGATGGAAATTACAGAGGTTGAGAGATACCTCTGGCATAAAAACAACAACAGGAGTAGTTGTATCAGGATCAAACTCTGTGCTATTTGCCTCTCTCAAGTTCATTACTGAGCGAGCATATTCTATGACAGCAATCTGCATCCCGAGACAAATACCGAGATATGGAACTTTGTTTACACGGGCATATTTAGCCGCAAGAATTTTCCCCTCCACCCCTCGATCTCCGAAACCTCCTGGTACTAATATGCCATCTGCACTCTGAGACAAAAGGTGTTTTGTTAACATGGGTACAAATTGTAAATGTTTGGCGTTGATTTCTCAAGTGAAAAAGCAAGCTTACTTTCAAACACCTCCATGCTGTTTTGTATGCATCTGGTGTCTGTACATAATGAGAATTATTGTAATTTTTGAAACAAGGAGGACACTGACAGGAATGACAGGAAGAGGTACTAGAACATCAAGGAAACATACCTCTTCAGCAGAAGTTTCTTCAAGATCAGATGAGGGGACCCAATTTATGACAAGTTTTTTCCGACATTCAACGGAAGCATGCAAAAGAGCCTGTAATTTCAACAGGGAGATTATTGCTGGAGAATGTTGACAAAATCAGTGAAAGAACTCATTTTGATAATAATTAACACCAAAGAGTTGCCAACTTAACAATGATAGCCCTGAGATGAGATGCACAGAGAATTACAAGTATTGATGGAAAATCATTGCACTCAAGAAGAACAGAGTGAAGTGTACATTCACCTTCAGTATAGAGAGATAAGAATCAGGAAGACCAGTGTATTTTCCCACAATAGCGATCTTCACCTGAAGAAAAATAGTTGTTTGATTAGCAAGTACTTTTAACTCATCCCTTGGAACGGATAAAAGAATCACAAAGGTAGACGAAAACTCACAGGCTCATGCAACCTATCACAGAGTTTAGCTCTATCCATCCATCCTGCCAGCAGAGGTTCCTTAGTGCATCTATACAAGTTAAAATTGATTTGTGAGGGAGGGAACCAGTAGATGACCATATTGGAACAAAATAAGCTTTGTAACAAACAGACCCTTGAAGGTTTAATAGCTTCAAAATAGCTTCGTGTGCCTTTTGCTCCTGTAGGTCAAGAAGGATATGTTTATATGGATGCTATAATAGCTAGAGATAATTTCTGCAATAGAGAGTATTCATAGTAATGCCAAAAAACCAAAAAAGAAATTATACTATACCCTCAAAATCAATGGAATGTGCCAGATGTTTGTAACATCATGGAGAGTAATAATATTTGCCACCTAAAAGAAACAGATAGTTGATTGTTGCCATCAAATTAAGCACTCTCATTCTAAAATAAACGAAAGAGAGCAGGAAAAATATTCTCAAAGGGTAAGAGTTGAGATGATTACTGGAACGTGGCAAAAAAGCGAGAGTTTTTCTTTAACATTTACTTCAAGGGGCTGCAAAAACGAAACAAAAAAATGCATAAAATTTAACTTCCATCGATCAATAACAGTAGTAGAAAGGAAATTAGCTGCGAGATACAAGAAGCCAAAACAATGAAATGAGAATTCAATAGGGACCTTCTCACAGCGGCAAGCTAAAATATGTGGTACTAGCCCAAGTCCTCGTAATCCCCTAACACTATGTTGAGTTGGTTTAGTCTTCTACAGGAATATAAAGAGTGTCAGCCATGAAACTTGGGAGAAATATATTCAGCTGAAATGACTTTGTAGTCATTACCGGCTCTCCCACTGATTTGAGAACTGGTACGAGACTGACATGGACCAGACAGAAATTACCAGGCCCTGAGTGAACAGCAAAAATCTTGTTCATGAGGAGGATCTAAAATAAGCAGTTAAAAACTAACATATCGAGTAATTAATTGGCTGCCGATTCTTCTCACCTACACGGTAAGAGAATTGACCCAAAGCTTCAATAAATGGCATTGATTCGATGTCTCCTGAATAAAAAATCACAGTTGGATGAACATGAAAATCTTATTTTTAGGAAATTCACAATTGGTATATGTATCTTTTGACTGCTTCAGTTTTGCTATCTAAAACCGAATTCCTGAAGGAAACTTACCTATAGTTCCGCCCAATTCTATAATACAAACATCGGCTGGTTCATCTTTACCATCCACCGGTATCATTGCCACACGTTCAATCCATTCTTGAATGGCATCTGTAATATGCGGCACAACCTTCAAAGAAACGAAGACGGGTGTGAAGGGATGGATACTAAGAAACTTGCCAAACTTTTCGTGAACAGGTAAAATTGGTTCAGGAATTATAGGCACACCTGAACTGTTTTTCCCAAGTAATCCCCCCTCCTCTCTCTGTTAATGACATGCTTCACAGGACAAAAAAGCATTATGAGAAGTGAATGACAGTAATTTTTTTAAAGAACTAATATAGGCCAAGACAAACCCAAGTTCATTTAAAAATTGAGGATCAGAAACATCCAAGGTATAAAGGTCACCTGATAGATTTTGCCAGTTGTAATATTGTTGTCACGAGTTAACTTGACGTCCAGGAAGCGTTCATAGTTTCCTAGATCCAAGTCCACCTAGGAACCAAAAGAAGGGACGCCATAAGAAGTGAAATGATTTCCTGCCCTCTCACGGAAAAGGGTTTGGCACAGAAATTTCCCAGCTAAATGAAAAGGTTATGGTTTCTAGATTTAAGAAAGTATAATAGGATCCCTATCCTTAAACGAAAAGCGATTTGTTTCCAGATTACGGGACGCGTATCAGAGATCTCTGATGTGCTCATTACCTCTCCACCATCATCTAACACGAAGACTTCCCCATGCTCGAACGGAGACATGGTCCCGGCATCAGTGTTTAGATAAGGATCTGCACCGAGTCAACAAATTGCAGAGTTAGAAATTTAAGATGAAGTGTGTTGAAGATCACTGTGACCTGGTATAAAAATAATTAGGATATGAAGAATTTTCGCGGATTATTTACTGTTTGTTACGTTGTTTTCTTCTAAGAAAACTAAACGAGAAACGCAAACACTAGAAAAGACAACAGTTTGCTCGGGACAAATACTTCACATCATCCACAACGATGTATGTTTTCCGTCAAAGTTCAAACAAAAGCCATCAAGTCAAAGAAAACTGCTAGAAAATTTTGGCAAATTCAAAGGAGTGAATCAGGCATCTGTGTTCCAGATGAGGCCCGAAACTTTTTGCCCTTGTCCGCCATTAAATCAGAAAGACGGAAGGAAAATCCATCTTTTAAAAAGGGAAAAGGGAGGGGAATGCGATTCAAGAAACGATTTTGACGATTTGAAACGAGAACACGCAAGAAATATATATTATATATATATTAACATATTTTGGTTAGGGAGGATATGAAAGGCCGAGGCGTGTACCGATCTTAATGGAGGTAACGCGGAGACCGCAGGCCTTGAGGAGGACGCCGATGCTGCTGGCCGTCACACCTTTCCCCAACCCACTCACCACTCCGCCCGTCACCAACACGTACTTCATGATCTCTCCTTCGCTCTTTCTCCCCCCACTAACGCTGACGGCAATAGCAAAGAAGAAGAAGAAGAAGAAGCAGAAGAAGAAGAAGACGAAGAAGAAGAAAGAAAACAGCAGCAGAAGACGAATACGATGAGAAGCAACAACGTGGTTTATTTATAATCCACTCGCCCAACAATCCCCATGCTCTTCTTCCCTTGAATACGAAATTTCTTTAATTCCTAACATTAGGAGAGAAACAAAAAAGGAGTTTTTTTCCACAACGTAATTCTTTTTTTTGCTGAAAAAGCGCGTTACTTTTTGAAATCGTAATGATGTCCATGTTCACTACAATTTTAAGATTTAAATGTAATTATAGTTTTTCTTAAAATTTGACATCACTATTTAAGTTTTGCGGTGCAAAAGTAACAACTCATCTTTTTTTAAAAAAATTAAATATTGCAAAGTAATTAATTAACATATCCGTCTGGTCGTTGAATTGGTTTATCCGTCTGGTCGCTGCGCGGCTTTGGAGGTTGTTGTGGCGGGTATTTTAATTTCTTGTTCTAAGTAAAAGCAATTAGGTGGCTAGCTAATTTGTCTCCCTGTGAGACAAGAACATAAATTTGATGTTATACATCTGTTCTAAGTAGGTTCATCAGTGCAAACGTAGCTCCTTTTGTTTTACTCTTATAAATGGTGTTTTTTGAAATTATTGACGAGGTAAATGCAAGATTTCCACGCTTCAATTGAAAGGGTACACGTCATTTACACAAATATATAGCGTTCTCCTTTTCAAAAAGGAAAAATTGATAGAATAAAGTTACATGTTCCACAATTTATAGAATAAAATGGATAATGTTAAATCGCTCGGCAAAGGGTCATGGATGGATTCAACATCTCACATGGCCAAACATCATGTCGAGGAGAAACAAAACGGAAAAATTGAATGCCTTGACCTATTGGCCTCCTGATCGGACCAACAACACCGACATATAATTTATCAGAACGTCACATTGGTGCTCTATGTTAGGTAAAAATATGTCCTTAGTTGAATCATGATGAAATCGTGAAAAATACTCTTCCATATGAGGATTCTCTCGGTACCTAATTTATACATCTGTATTTAATTATGAGGTTGATGATATTAAACCACTTGCGATGAATAATATCATGTTTTTCATTTTAGTAATTCACAATAATATTAATTTCTTTTTCTGCCTTTTAAAAATAAAATTATTTATTTTTGAGAAAAAAAATCAATTAAATATTCTCATTTTTAATATTCTAGATAGAATGAGTTTTGTTTTCAATGGAACCAAAGTGGACTGATGAATTACTTAAGATCTTGTTTTAGTTATCTACATGCTGCTGACTATTGTAGTAAAAAGATAATTGCTATCTCATATATTCCTCCGTAATTCGTCCCAGATTATATAAATAGATTATATAAAGAATATATGATAAATCATCAGATTAATTTATAACGTGAGAGAGATTGAGAGATTTTTCGTTAAGGATATATATCTATAAAAAATTAATATAACTGGACACGACGAGAATGAACCTGCCGACTAGTGAATTAAGGAAGTGAACGAATTAAACACGATGCCGACATTAATGGCTTCGCCTGAAGTTGCCAAGTGGCGAACTAACACGCGACCCATCGGGTAGTGCCACGCATCGTTCTCATGCTTCCTTTTCCGATCGAGACACCCGACCGCACCGCGACCTTCACGCCAGCTTCAAATCTCGTAATCGTAGATGCCCCGACCATCTGGAGATGACTCGGCCGGGAGACGGCCAAGAAACAGCGCGCGCGAATCCACACGCGGCGTGAATCGCAGGGGCACGTGGTGGGGCCGCCTGCGGGCGCAGGCAGAGGCCGCGATCACATGAGTGAACGAATCTAATCGAACGCAGACACAGAATCTGAGGGCGCGCCAGGTCGTATCTCGTAATGGATTCGTGGAAGAACGGTCGTAACCGCCGTGCACCGCTCGTGGGCCCGGTGCCTGCGGTTGGGATCGTGGGATGTCGGCGGATTCTGCGGTCCGGTGGTTGCCGGATTTGATAATTGGATAAAAAACCATGTGGGCGGGCAGGTCGCCGTATGCCTGTAAGGTCATTTAATCGGGGACCACCACCACCGTCATCGAATAATTTCACCGCCCCGATTCGGCCTAACGTGTCAGCAGAATCTTGGCGGTTTAGTAGTCGTTTGCTTCCGTTAGATGTCGTTAGTTAATCAAGCGGCAAAAATGGCAGTTAATTTAACCCGACCAACTTTGCCGGTCGTTAGATGAATGGCCACTGATCAAAATCAATTCAAAAGGAATGAAAAACTATGCATACAAAGTGCAGCAATCAATTTGCGAGTAAGTGAACGCATGCCAAACAGGGTATGAATTGGTGACCAAGACAAATCATGAAACGAATAAGATAACGTTGGCCCAGAGGCAAGGTATGGAGGACGACCAGCTTGATGTTTCATCACTCACCCCACATGACTTGAGCCAAATTGGTACGACCTATGATCTGACAAGGCTGTGTGTAGGGATTACATGCATGAGCACATGAATCCTTTCACATGCGTCCTTTTTTTCCTATTGAACTCTCCTATCCTTTTTTTTTTTTTTTTTTCCTAATTACACACTTTGGGAAAGCAGTTGGGTTTAGTTCAGGTGACTACTACGTCAATTGTACGAATACTATAGCACTTGATGCAATAATAAAAGAGGACCCATTAAATATGGATTAAATAATAAAGATAATAATTAATATGAATGTCAGAAGGTCAATGGTAAAGGATCAGACGTTGAGAGACTAAGTGGATCTTTCCAATAGTGGTTGATCGAGCATATATTGTCCGATTAGTAAAGGACTGGTCCAAGCGAAACGCTCGTTTAGCAAAAATCATCACATGATCGTCACAAAGCAAAGAAGTGTGCATATAACCGAAGCGTTAGTCCGGTCTGGCGGAAACAAACATCGCGACTTGTCGTCATGCGGAAGAGCAACCGAGTCCGACCGAGCAGAGGAGTACTCAGCCTAGCGGCTATCCCGCTCGGCCGAGCAGATGGATCACTGACGTATCCTTCGGGGAGATAGCGCCACTAACACAAGACATGATCAACTGGCGGATCATACGACGAAAGCTTCTACTGTCTTGTCAAGGATATGCATGCCCTGTTAAGGTATGGTGTCAGAGGCACTTTTCTGACGCATCCTTTCATGGGACAAATTGAAGAATGTACCCACTATCAATTGGAGAATGTGCCCACGTCTCAAGAGAAGTGCGCACATCGTACACCATGACACTATATAAAGGGGTCCATACATCGACGGAGGTACACGTTATTCACTATTCACGCCTGTGTCTACTGTTGCTTCATCTTTTCCTTCTTTCCGGTGACTGACTTGAGCATCAGAGGGTCAACACTGGTGACTCCTTCCCTGCCTCGGCACTGACGTTTCTTGTGATGGATCGAAAGCGCTAGAGGGGGGGGTGAATAGCGCTCGTGGCTATTTTAACGATTTATAACACAGAATAGAAACGCAACGGAAAGTAAAATCAAACACACAGAGACGCAGGTGTTTTACTTCGTTCGGAGCCTATGGCGACTCCTACTCGAAGGCCCGCAGTCCTTGACCGCTTTCGGTGGGCAACAACTATATATCGGAAAGATTACAATTTGAATTACAATTAAATAAGTAAACTAATACCGACAACAAAAGATCGAAGAGTCTGAGCTTTGGGTTGTCGACGTCGACTAGTAGCACTTCAAGGTCGTCTCGTTGGCAGCACTTCACAGAAGAAAGCTTAGAATTCGTTGTCCTTTGAAGCTGCTCCTCAACTCTCCTTTTATATGAGGTTCAGGGCGCCTGGGACCTTTCCGGGCGCCTGGAGTGTGACGTGGCCAGCCAACCAGGTTGCTCCACGTCACGAAGTCGCGCAGGGGATAAAAGTTGGTCCCGGGCGCCCGGACCTGTTCCGGGCGCTCGGACCTCCGGGCGCTCGGATCCATCCCGGGCGCCCGGACCACCTTTTTCCAGCAGGTTCCTTACCTGCAAACAAAGGTTAGTCCGAGCAATATACCCTGCAAGACAGTGTTAGAATCTGATAAAACACAGTAAGGAATAACTGACAGTCTTTGGACTGTCCGAGTCTGACTTCGGATTCCCAACCGGAAACCCTAGGTCGACCCGACGCCTACTGTTCCCTCTACGGGGAACGCGTCCTCACCTACTCCCCTCAGGAGAGATTACCTGATGTCAGTCCGGTCCTCCAGACCGACTGGACTTTCCGCCTAGGGTTACCACCCCCTAGGACCTAGGGTTACCGCCCCCTAGGGTTTTTCTCCACCTAGGGTTACCGCCCCCTAGGACCTAAGGTTACCGCCCCTTAGGGTTTTCCTCCACCTAGGGTTACCGCCCCCTAGGACCTAAGGTTGCCGCCCCTTAGGGTTTTCCTCCACCTAGGGTTACCACCCCCTAGGACCTAAGGTTACCGCCCCTTAGGGTTTTCCTCCACCTAGGGTTACCACCCCCTAGGACCTAAGGTTACCGCCCCTTAGGATTTTCCTCCACCTAGGGTTACCACCCCCTAGGACCTAGGGTTACCACCCCCTAGGGTTTTTACCTGCCTAGCCGCAGCTAGGACTTTTGCCTAAGTATCACTTAGGACTTTCCTGCAAGCTCCATGAACCTTGTTAGATAACACCATAGCTTAACTTTGAGCCCTTTGCCATAATCAAAACTCAGGTTCGATCATTTGGTGCCCACTGCACCAACATCTTGTGTTGCAGAGAGGAGCGGAATCTATATCCAGTCAACGTTGTAGCCACATCCCCAGCTTGCCATCTCCACGATTTTCGGACAGGATTATATTGGCGTCGTCTGTGGGAACGTAGCCTGCATCCGAAATGCGAAGATGGAGGATACTAGATGACTCGCTACGATGACTTTAACAAAGGAGGAGTTGGATATGCTGATACAAGCCTGAACGACAAAAATAGTAGAGTAACAACAACAGACGCTGGTCGATCGCTAGATACAGGAGCCTGCGGCCTCAGCAGTGGGTCATCAAGCCGGATATGGAGATCGAGTGGAGCATGTACTCGTTCAGGGACAGAGTAAGAATCTGACCGACATATATGGAGACGCGCCTAACGTGCTGATCCCCTTCCATTGAGCACTTTTGCACACTCCATCAGAGGAGCTAGACCAAGTGGATAAGGAATGAGGATCCTCCTCGGATGATGCGCCCGTTCAAGACGCGCGTAAAAGGGAAAGTACTAAGAAATGATGATTTGCCCAAGGGGATTAATCAACAGTTCTTTCAGGGAATCTTGGATGAACCTCTGCTAAAGCACTACACCCAGTTGACGATCGACGAGTACAACGGAATGATCGATCTGGACGACCATCTGGCCCAGTTTAATAACACGATCACACTTCATCAGTACAACGATGGGGTGAAATGTTGGGTCTTCCTCATGACCTTCTCCGGATCGACGCAACGCTGGTTCAGGAGATTGTCGAACGGATCAATCCATAGCTTCAAAGACTTCTGAGAGGCATTCTTACATCACTTCGCCAGCAGCCGCGGCTACCAGAAGACAAGCGTTAACCTGTTTTCCTTGAAGCAAGGGCCCAAGGAGGCATTGAGGGCTTACATCAAGTGTTTCAATCAGGTGGCCATCGATACTTCATTGGTCTCCTCGGAAATATTGGTGAATGCCTTCGCCCAGGGGCTCGCTGAAGGAGAATTCTTCCGCTCACTCATCCGGAGGCCGCTGAAGGACTTCGACCACCTGCTCAAGAGTGCCTTCGTGGAGTTCCAGGAATTCCTCCCAGAGCTCTTTGGCGGAGTTGTAACTACCAATTTGATTAACCTTCTGGGGTGGAAGGGCGCTCAACAGATGAAATTTTGCTTTATCATTCGCCATAAAATCAGCTTGTTCTTTCTTCATCCATAAACATTCTTCCTTTATAGCTCCATGTTGGTCCTTGGGGGCTATAAAACGATATTTTTATGATTAACAAAATCTCAAAATCCGTTTTAAAAAACACCTCCATCCGACGTTCCCATTGTACGAAGTCTCCCTCGAACTTTGGTGAATGAATTCTTGCACCGACCATTGTCTCGTTTCTTTAGTTGACAGTTAGTCCTTCTGAGGTGTCCTCGCTCTGATATCACTTGTTAGGACCCTTGGTGGGCGACTAGAGGGAGGTGAATAGCCCTGCAAAGAAAAACAACCTTCCTCGGATGTTATAGCTTAATTAAACGCTTGCATGAAATAAATTAAGTAAATAAAGAAAAGAAGAGGCACGAAAGAGTTTACTTGGTTACAACCGGGGAGGTTGTTAATTTTAGGAAATTAAAAAGTGCACTGAATTCTTCTTCAGGTGAAGAAGCCTCTTTACAGCAATAACAACACTCAAAAATCAAAGCTAGACAGAAGAAGTTGTTTACAAGTGTTTTATTTCAGCTTCAGGGACCAGGACTGTATTTATAGCCCTGGTCAGGGTGTCACTACAAAAAAAACACCCATATAGGAGCGGTTTTTTTTTTACTTTCAAAAGCGGTTGTCAAGCACTCCTACACTTTTACCAACGGTTGCAAAACTACTCTTCTTGTTGCCTTCCCTATATCCTATAGTAGCGATTTTTGTAACTGTTGGTACAAGTTGAAAAACTGCTCTTATTATTCTATGTAGGTACAGTTTGAAACCAATCTTACACGTGCATGTAACAATGGTTTCAAACCGCTTCTATAGGTATAAATACAGGAGCAGTTTAAACCGCTCTACAACCCTTTAGGTGTAAGAACAATTTTAAACCGCTCCTGCACACCATAAATATAAGAGTGATTTTTAAACACTATTGATGCTAGAAATTTAGGAGCGGTCCAAACCACTTCTAAATGTCATGGGTATAGGAGCACTTCAAAATATTGTTAAAGCGAGAAATATAGGAGTGTTTTTACAATATATGAGTGATTTCAAACCACTTCTAAATGTCATGGATAAAGGGGCATTTTAAAAAACTTTAAGAGCTCTACAAACCACTCTTGAACCGTGCTCTTATATGTCACGAAAATAAGAGTAATTTCAAAATTGATGTTAGAAATTTTAGATTTGTTTCAAACTATGCTTAAAAGTACAATCTATTGATTTATTAAAAGTGATCTAAATAATTTTATAGATTAAGCTACCTAATCAATTATGTAAATCAAAATTATCATGTTAATTGTGTCTAATGATGAATAAATCAACATGATTTGAGATTAGATACTTGCGAATACTAAATTAAAAGATGTTTTTAATTACAACTCTAAAGATTCTTTTACAATCAAAATATGAAGATGAACAAAAAAACCCTAGAATTCTTGTGAGGATGATCTAATCTCCGGCTTACTCTTCCCTCCGCCTTGCTTCTTGGGCAGTAAAGCTCGATGGATGTTGGGCATGACCCACCATTGGAAATCGTCGCACACACTAGGAGCGCTTGCCAAACTCCTCATCATTCTTCATGAGCAATTGAATGTGCCTTAGGATGATGCACCATTTCTGGCCAACTCCAGCACCTTGAACAATAAAGAAATATAAATTTAGGTAGAAAAGGGGATCTCTAGTGAAAGAACAAAATAATGAAGTGATTTACCTCAGCATCTATGTACTAGAGGTGTGTAGAGAGAGACCGGTGCACTAGAACCAACACGCTGAGAGTATCGATCGACCCTAAGGTAACGAGCGATGCACCCCACCGGGAACTAGAGATCAAGCTTCTATGACCAAGAAACAACCTTCGTCCCCATGGCCTTGCTATGGCCACTCTTAGTCGTCATCACCCCCACCGCCATCGAACTCATCGTAAGGCAAAAAATAGCAACAACGATGGATGCTAGATGTGTAGGATTTGCGCATGATTTTATTGAATGAGTCATCACTCGGATTGCCAGCGTGGAACAACTAAAAGCAAAACTTAGTTTTATTAGATGATGTGAGAAATTTAGATATCCGACTATGCTTTCACATGGTGGTAACCTCCCTTTTCAATTAAGCAAAACATGCTCCCCAAATCCTCTAGTATCAATAATATTGAATAAATGGCAATAGCACAATGTAGTCAATCTCATTGGGTTTTTTCACTTTTATTTTTTTACACATTTTTATTTTAATATTTTTTTACACATATTTCTTTTTTTTTATTATTTACACCGTTTTCCTTTTTTTAAATTTTTTACACGATATTCCTTTTTTATTTGTTAACATTTTTCCTATTTTTAATTTTTACACATTTTTCCTTTTTTATTTTTAAATGTATTTTTTTTATTATTTACACGGTTTTCCTTTTTAATTTTTTACACTCTTTTCCTCACATTTTATTTTTTTAATTTTTTACACGTTTTCTTGTTTAATTTTTTACAAGTTTTTTTTATATTATTTATTTATCTACTAGTATAATTTAGATGTGTGCAGTTTGAAGCATGTGTCTTTTGCAAATCAATTCTTACTCATTAGAAAAAAAAATAGATATACTACCTTAGCGGCTCTCTTGTGTTGGCCCCATTGGATATAAATGAAGGTAAATACAAGTATACAGATGTTAGACGTATGATGGTGTGACCACGGGTCGTCAGTTCCTAGTAATCGATTGCTGATCATTACGTTAGAGATGTCATGTGTCCACCATTTATATTATACCCTAAGGGCATTACCCATTAGAGAAGAGAATATAAGTGGTTTATGGTCGCACTAATTCTTACCCATTAGAAGAGAGAATAGTTTATAGCAACACTTTACCTTGGGATAGAAACAATGAGCAGTAATATTTCACACAGAACCGTTGCTATAAGTCTTGCAATCCATTGCACCATTATCTCGGGATAGAGCTATCAATTTAAGTTGAGTCGGTCAAGTTGGGTCCATTGGATTGATACACTTTAATTGTTATTTTTTAAAAATATTATTGATCAATTTTAACTTCGCTAAGTTATTAACTAAATTTATCTGGTAAAAATATTTAATTAGTAATTAATTTTTTTAGCATCCACCATTAGAAAAAAAAAAAAGATAGTTATAACAATTAGAGAGTATGAAAACAATAGTATAAAAATTAAAAACAAAAGAGAGAAATTGAGAAAGAAATGAAATTTAAAGAGAAATAATCTATTTTAATATTAAATATATTTTTATAAAAAAAATAAACATAAAAATGTCATGTCCAAATTAAAAATATATATATATATATATATATATATATATATATATATATATAATTAATAATAAGTATAATCAATACTTTTTTTAATTTATTAGTAAAACCTAACTTACACTAGTAAAAAAATAAATATTACCGTTCAAATATAATTTTGATGAACACTAAATTAAATATTACTGAAAAAATAAATATGGTTAGTAAAAAATTATATATTATCGATTAAATCTAACTTTGATTATAAAAAAAATAAATATTACTCGTCAAAGTTGGTAAAAAATACACATTACCAATAAATAGATTTGATAAGAATAAAAATTAAATATTACTAGTCAAATCTAACTTTGGTTAGTGAAAAATTAAATATTATCGATCAAATCTAAGTTTGTTTAGTAAAAAAATTATACATTACCAGTCAAAGCTAAGTTTGACAAAGTAAAAAAAAGTATACATTACCAGTCAAATCTAACTTTGGTCATCACACAACTGAGAAAGAGAGAGTGTAAGATTAGGGTTTGAAGATCAAGAGTTGGATGCGATGAAAAGGGTGAACGAACATGTGATTTAAATAGGAAAGAAAGGGATGATTGACTATTTCAGTAATATTGAGTAAGATGGAGGGGATAGTAATTTTCAATTATTGGATTGATTTTAATCTAATGGTAAATAATATCTAAGTTAGAGCACCTTGTTTGCAATCCATTTCCCTTGTTTTATCCACTGAGTGATTGCCACTTAGATAGACTATTTTAGAGCTTAACCAACAATTCAATACCGTCGGGATATCCTTTTAAAACTTTTTGAAAATTTAAAATACAAAACATTTCATAATTAAATTTAAAATTCAATATGAGTAATTTAAAAATTATTCCTAGAAGTTAGAATAGTAGAAGCTATTAGCAACAACGTTTGATACAGAACTATTGTTAAAAGTACCAATTATTTGCAGTTTCAAGATTATTTTTTAATAGTTGTATCAATAAGAGCAGTTTATAATAGCGATTAATGCAAATTAATGCTAAAACTATGCAATAGGAGTAGTTTGAAAATTAATTCTAAAATAATGGAGCAATAGAAGTGGTTTAAAACAGCATTTTACACAAAATGATGTTAAAATTATTGAGTAGGAATGATTTGATAATTGTTCTTAGAAGTTAGAGAAATATAAATAGTTAGTAGAAACATTTGACATAGAATTGCTACTAAAATTACCCAAATATCAACGGTTTCAAGATTATTTATAATATTTATCATTAAGAGTGGTTTACAGCGGTGGTTTATTCAAATTTATGTTAGAACTATGCAATATGAGCAGTTTAAAAACTAATTCTAAAACAATGTGCAATAAAAGCAGTTTATTGTGGCACTTTACACAAATGATGTTAAAAGTTTTCAGTAGGAACAGTTTGATAATTGTTCTTAGAAGTTAGAGCAATAGAAACGGTTATTAGCAGCGTTTGACATAGAACCATTGCTAAAAAACCCAATATCAGTAGCTTCAAGATTACTTCTAATAGTTATATCATTAAGAGTGGTTTACAATGGTGGTTTATTCAAATCGGTGCTAAAGCTATTCAGTAAGAGTGTTTGCAAAATCGTTCCGAAAAAGTAAGACAATAGAAACGGTTTAGTTCAAATTGATTCTATTGTTGGATTTTCAAGGGCGGTGTTACAATCGCTCCTAATAAACCACTTCTATATAGATGTTTTTTTTGTAGTGTGCCTGGAAGGGTTCCAGGTGCCTGGAGGGGAATAAAACTTTATCCCCATCGCAGCAAATCACGTTTGACGTGATTCGGATAAGAATCCTGGTCCGAGCGCCTGAAAGGGTTCCGGGCGCCCGGACCATGAAAGACAACCTCTTGTTGACTTTCGGTCCTGGTCTTCAGCTCTGGTTCCGTTCGTCTTGGTCCGGGTCTTTCACTCTGACTTTGGCTCCACTTTGGTGATTTCGGCCATCTGGAATATGACTCACCCGAACCCAACTTCCGACCTTCAAGGAAACTTTTGCTCCGACTTCTCATCCCTCAGAAATACCACACGCCTCCTTCTCGTCTGCCCGTGTACTCTTCCGCAGCACTTTGTCCCTCGGACGCACCAAACCCATCGGCTCTCTCCCATGTCGTCCTTCTCACTAGCTGCGTCTTTTGCTTGACTTCCTATGCTCCGAAGTTCTTGCACACTTAGATACATGGTTAAAACCCAACATGACCTAATCTTACTTGGTTGATCACATCAAAACTACCTTGGGATACCAACAGTATACCTTGGATTAGTCACCTAAGAGGTGGATACCAAGAAAATCCTAGAGTTATGCATGTGGCATCGATTTTGTATTCAAGTTTCGGTTGGGCATTCAACCGATGAGCACAAAATCAAGATGGAGCTATTGGAGATATTCATCCCTTCTAGCTTCCAAGGGTCTAACGTTTCCAAGTAACAAAAAAGCATTCAAAGCAAATTCTTCATTGTAAAGTTATTTTTGATTTCATTTGTCTTTGTATTCATTTTTTATCCTGCTCCAAGATCCTCAAGTTGACTCACAGGCTTACTTATAAGAAAGTTGACCACTCTTGAAAAGCTTATTCTTAGGGACAAGTATCAGATTTTTTTTTTTTGAAGAAGAAGAAAAAGTCCCCCTCATCTCTCCTTAGCGTTATCCTTTTATACCTTTTTGGTGCACTCTTCTTCTCCCTCTAATTAATGATGCTGCATTAAGTATAGAAGATCTTTATTTTTGCTTCTTCTATGTATTTAATAAAGTTATAATACTTGCATAATTAATGAGGGAGACTATTATTTTGCTTGCTCTGACTGTTCCCTTTCCCTATGCACTAAGGGATTAATAATAGGTAATTAATGTATGCGACATTAATTCACAGAAACAGTGCTAGAACAACATTTCCCCTAATCAAAGAGGATATAGGTTCCTTGGTCGGTAACTCAACTATAGGAGATAGGTCATACAGTGCCTTAAGGATGTACCCTTGGGCACATGCAAGCGTCATGTCCTTGCCCGATCGACCCGATCAACTTGCTGAAAGCTTGATCGGGAGGTACAACTATCGATCGGCTAGTACAAGACTTGTATAACCATGATCTTGACGACCCCCGATCAAGAGGCACTATAGCTGGTCGGCTGAACAAGGTTTATATCGACCGTGGCCATGATTCTGACTATCACGTCATTCCTTATGTTGACCTCCACATCATTCTTTTCGTTGACGTCTTGACGCTACATGACTCCCTCTTTGAACAGCCACATCACAAGCCTCTTCCTCTAGTCCAGTCAAAGGAGGTGTGAACCCGACTGATTGGAGACATTGACTTAGTCAAAAACCTAATTACTCCTGCTACGTGGAGAGAGAGAGAGAGAGAGAGAGAGAGAGAGAGAGAGAGCAAGTGAAAATCTCTCGTATTTATTGAACCACATACCGAGGGCTTGTGCATTTATGAGGCGTGACGCTTATTAATGAGGCGTGCCATGCTTCATAATTGATTTATGATGTCAAAACCTTGTTGGGCCAATAACCTTACAAGGATTGTGTACTTGATTGAGGCATGTCAAATGATATGACAGATCGAGGTTTGATTTGCAAATGAGAATAATACTTTGGGGAAGGTTCCTCGAATATCGTACCTGATCAGACAGGCCAAAATCAATCCCACGCACTTGTAACCACTAATCCTACGGTTATCGTCAAAGAACCGTTGAAGAACCAAAGGTATATTAGATTTTTAGGGCATTCTCTCCTCCCATGTTACTTCTTCTTGTGCCAATATTCGGTTGCGACTTCAGCGATCATTTCCTCTTCGTCTTCTTCACTCATGTCTTTAACCCTATGTGTAAGTCCTTTTCTTGGTTCTATAGCTTTCATCACTTAGACTTTATTTAGCACTTGTAACCTTTGAAATTCCCGATGTCATTCATTCCATGGTACGAATCTACCCGTTTGTCCATGACCGGGGAGGTTCGAGGGGAACTTAGGCTAGATTACGGTATTCCCACAGATGATGCCAATTTGATCCTGCTCCAAGATCCTCAAGTTGACTTGCTAATTTACTTGTAAGAAAGTTGACCACTCTTGAAAAGATTATTCTTAGGGATAAGTATCAGATTTTTTTTTTAAGAAGAAAAAGCTCTCTCATCTCTTCTTAGCGCTATCCTTTTATACCTTTTGATGAACTCTTCTTGTCCCTCTAATTAATGATACTGCATTAAGCATAGAGGATCTTTATTTTTTTTACTTCTTCTAGGTATTTAATGAAATTATAATACTATTAATTAGGGAGACTATTGTTTTACTCCATCTAACTGTTCCCTTTCCCCATGCACTAAGGGATTAATAATAGGTATTTAATATAGGTGGCATTAATTCATAGAAATAATGTCAAAACAACATTTATCCTAATCAAAGAGGGTATAGGTTCCCTAGTCGATAACTCAACTATAGGAGATTTGTTATATAGTGCCTCAAGGATATACCCTTGGGCACATGCGAGCATCATGTCCATGCCCGATCGATCCGATCAAGAAAGATTGATCTGGAGGTACAACTACCGATAGGCTAGAACAAGGCTTGTATCAACCATGACCTTGATGGCCTTCGATCAGGAGGCACTATAGCTGGTAGCTAGTCGTCTGAACAACGTTTATATCGACTGCGACTATGATTCTGACCGTCACGTCATTCCTTATGTTGACCACCACGCCATTCTTTTCGCTGACTTCTTGACGCCACATGTCACCCTCTTTGAACCGCCACATTAGTTTTCTTATTGTATTCTTGTAAGAACATGTTGTAAGAAACTTTTCCGCCTCCGGGAGGTATCTAAAAATGAGAAGTTCATAGTAGAGGGAGATTACTATAAAGCGATAACCTTTCTATACCTTATCAATTTTTAAAAAAAAATAGAGTAAAAAGGATGTAGTTTGATATGATTCTTTCAAAGAAAAAATATCTATATCAATGTATATATTCCAGGATCAACGTACTCGATTATGTGATAACATAAATTTTGTATGTATTATTTTTTAAAACATCATTGAATTTATTAGAAGCTATGCACATGATATTTATTCACTTTAGAAAAAATTATAATAGAGTCTCAAGAAATATTATATGGAAAATTCTAGAAAAGAGAGGTGTTAGCGTAACATATATTGAACTATGTATGAAAATATAACGACTAGAGTAAAAAACTTTAGGCAGAGTAACTGAACCATTTCTAATAAAGATAGAGATTATATCAAGGATCAACTCTAAGTCCCTGTCTTTTTATACTAATTATGGACGAACTCACTGCACATATTCAAGGCATAGTACCGTGGTGCATATTGTTTTGATAGATGAAATACGTGAAGGAGTAAATGCTAAATTAGAATCTTGGCAAGAAACACTAGAAGGAGAAAGATTTTAAACTTAGTAGAATAAAGACAGAATATATAGAATTTAAGTTTAGCAATATTAATTAGATATAATGAGACAATTGTTAAGATAGGAGACAACGAGTTGCCCGGAACTGAGAGGTTTAGATACTTATGATCAATTTTAAAAAATGATGAAAGGATTGAGAGAAATGTCTTACATAGAATATAAGTAGGATGGTTGAAATAGAAGAGAGCGTCGGGTGTTTTCTGTGACCATAAAGTACCTCTAAAATTTAAAAGAAAATTCTACAAAATCGCAGTTAGACCTGCTATGTTATATGGAGTTGAATGTTGAGCTATGACTCGAGCACATAACTAGAAGATAAGAGTTATAGAGATGAGGGTGTTAAGGTGGATGTGTGGATATACGAGAATAGACAGAATAAGAAATGAAAGCATTAGAGAGAAAATCGGAGTTGCATCTATTGAGGGAAAATATCAAGAGACATGTTTAAGATGACATGAGCATGTACTTAAACAACTAATAAATGCTCCAGTTAGACGATGTGATATATGACAAACACATATATCAAATGAGGAAGAGGAATACTAAAAAAAGACTTAATTAGCAACGATAAAATAAGATAAACTTTATTTTAATATAGATGATGGTATAATTGGAGATAGAATTTAATGGTATAAAAAAATCTATATAACAAACTCTATTTAATGAGATAAGACTTAATTGTTATTGTTATAATATTAAATTTATTAGACCATTCAAATAATGATTATCACAAAAGTTGCCTTAAGAAAATGTCTTGCTATACTTGCTCCAAACAATATCCTGAGCAAAGCTCAAAAGAAGGGGAAGGGGAAGGGGGGGGGGGGGGCGTGGACAGGAAAAGCATGGATAGGAGGTCTCTTTTCTTTGGTTGTGAAGTCTAATCGTCTTTTAAAAGGTAAATCATTAAAATATTTATCTTTTAATAAGTTCGGTGATGATACAATGACATTAATTAGATTTAAAATCTAACACAGATCTATTTAATTCAGACACTTGGCGGTCTCATGATCTTCACGCCAAAGTGTCGGGGTTCCATACGACAGTGTTCAATTTTAATCTAACCACCTTCATTTTTATTATATATATCAACATCGCAATTTTATGCTTGTTTCAAACTAGTAGATTTTCTAAGTTATTCAATTTGCTTAAAGAGAAATCCTCAATCTAATTACGACTTGTCACCTTCAATAACATATACACACACTATTCATATACTCTCCGACTCCTCATTCACGATTATCTCCGATTTTCCTTATAACAGTACCCCGTGACTTATTTATTTATTTATTTAACTGTAGTAGTTAAATCATCAAAGTTACCCGGTCAGAATTCAAAAGACACATCTTTCTAGTTTCACCTTTCCCTCTCAAAATTCCTCTTCAAATTCCTCGACTCTACGTTCCTCACCGTCTTCACCGATCCACTCCCTCGGTGCCGCCTTGCCTGCCTATGGTTGTTCATCTGCAAAGTGATCCCCCATATACATGCTCATATTCTTTTAACTCTCTGCTACTGTCTTGTCTTATTATTTGGGATTTAGATTTGTTTGTCAATTTAGTTCCCATTCGAAGGGTTTTTTACATCTTCCTCCTCCATCTATAATGTTCTTGTTTTGGTCAACACATTATAGTAGCTATGGTACCAAAGTTGCTACAATGTGTTGGTTGCTACTCGGAAAGCCTAGAGGTTCCACTGTACAAAAATTTTGTACAAAGGTCTGAACCTTTTCCTAGCTACCATGTGTTCTTTTAAATTAAATTTTGGATCGCCTGCGGAACTTAACACGTTTGATCCAAAACTTAATCTATTTGTTCTTTTAGATTTTGACTTGGATCTCCTGCGGAACTTAACACGTTCGACCCAAGTCACCTTAAGTTATTAATTCCATTAAATATTAATTTCCATAATCGGTTCCCAGTACTGACGTGGCGAGGCACATGACCTTCTTGGATATGGGAGCAACCACCACCGACTAGACAAAACCTTTTATAGAAAGTTAATATTTAATTTCCTAAAATAACTTTAGGTTAACCGAAAAGAACAATCAAATCACAAGGAAAAGAAAAACAAAAGAACACTATATCGAAAACAAATTCGAAACTCTAGAATCGTATGTCTCTTGTATTTAGTATTATTTCCAAAAATAACTAGTATGATGCGGAAAGAAAAATTACTAGTTATACCTTTTAGAAAAACCTCTTGATCTTCTACCGTATTCCTCTTCTAACCTCGGACATTGTGTGGGCAACGATCTTCCGAGATGAGAACCACCAAGCACCTTCTTCTTCCTTGCAAGTTTCGGCCATCAAAACTTCTTCTAGGATGAAGAGGTTCGGCCACCACCACCATGCTCCAAGGGATGCTAGAAACAAAGCTTTCTTTCTCTCCTTCTTCTTCTTCTTCTCTAAACTTGATCCGGCCACCATATGAGTCTCCACAAGAAGGATGAGGTTCGGCCATCAAAGAGAAGAAAGGAGGAGAGGATGGCCGGCCACACCAAGGAAGAAAAAGAGAGAGGAAAAATAATAGAGTTGTTGTCATGAAGGCGCCTCTACCCCCTCTTTTATAATCCTTGGTCTTGACAAATAAAGAAATTTTAATAAAAACTTCCTTAATTCCTTTGCCATGAAAAATAAATTTAATTGATATAAAATCAATTTCTCTTTTATTAATCAACATGGCTGGCCACAATAATCTAAGCAAAGGAAATTTAATTCAATCAAGAATTAAAACCTTCCTAATTTGTTTCCGAAAATTTTAAAAATAAAATTTCTCTAACAATTTATCCCTTCATGATGATTTGTAAAAAAAAGAAACTTATAAATTAAAATCTCTCTTTAAACATATGGATATTTATAAACAAGGAAAACTTAAAATCTTTCCTTTAAAAATAAATCTCCATGACAAGAAAGATTTTAATTAAAACTTATTCTCCTCTTAATTCCATGTTGACACATCATCAAACATCTCATGTTGATTTAAATTTGCAAGCAAAACCAAACGTGAACAGAACTTATCACGTTTGACTTAATTGCCAAGCAAAACCATGAACAAAGCTTTCTCACGTTTTAAGTAATTCATGTTGACTTAATTGCCCAGCATAAAAACGTGAATTGCTTCTCATGTTGATAAGCAACACCAACATAAGTTGATGTTCTGTTCACGTTGATTTCAACAATGTGAAGCTTACTTAGATAGCAACATCAACTATATGAATTAGAAGATGGGCTTAGATGGATACAAGATTTTATATAGAGGCTACGATAGGGACCGAGAGGAGGAATCGGTTTTGGTCTCCCGATAAAATTAAGCATCCCGTGTTCGCCCCGATCACACAACTTAATTTTATCAATGATAATTCATTCCACTAGAGAACTATCATTGAACTACCGCACCAATCCCAAATTATATTTTTGGGCTCCTTCTTATTATGAGTGTGTTAGTCTCCCTGTGTTTAAGATATCGAATGTCCACTAATTAAGCGAGTTACTGACAACTCATTTAATTAATATCTTAGTCCAAGAGTAGTACCACTCGACCTTATCGTCATGTCGGACTAAGTCCATCTGCAGGGTTTAACATGATAATCCTTATGAGCTCCTCTTGGGGACATTATCAACCTAGTATCTCTAGGACACAGTTTCCTTCTATAATCAACAACACACATTATAAGTGATATCATTTCCCAACTTATCGGACTTATTGATTCATCGAACTAAATCTCACCCATTGATAAATTAAAGAAATAAATATCAATTATATGTGCTTGTTATTATATTAGGATTAAGAGCACATACTTCCATAATAACTGAGGTTTTTGTTCCTTTATAAAGTCAGTATAAAAGGAACAACCTCAAATGGTCCTACTCAATACACTCTAAGTGTACTAGTGTAATTATATAGTTAAGATAAACTAATACCTAATTACACTACGACCTTCCAATGGTTTGTTCCTTTCCATCTTGGTCGTGAGCTACTGTTTATAATTTATAAGGAACCGATAACATGATCTTCTGTGTGTGACACCACACACCATGTTATCTACAATATAAATTAATTGAGCAACTATATTTATCATAAATGTAGCTAGACATTTGACCAATGTGATTCTTATTTCTAGATAAATGTTTATACCAGAAGCTAGACTTTTAGTATACATCCTAACAATCTCCCACTTATACTAAAAGACTAAGCTGTCATACTTGCTACCATACATCTGATTCCCAACCTTTCAACATGCCCATCAAAAGCTCTTGCCTTAAGGACCTTAGTGAAAGGATCTATAGGTCATCACCTGATGCAATCTAGGCGGCAACAACTTCTCCTCGTTTATACGATTTCTCGTATTGGGTGGTACTTGCGCTCTATTGTGTTTACTTGCCTTATAGACTTATGGTTTCTTCGAGTTTGCTACTGCACCAATATTATTACAATAAATTGTAATAATCTTTGGACAAACTAGAAATCATGTCTAAGTCTATCTTGAGGTTATTGAGTCATTCAGCTTTTATGGCTACCTCAGAGGCTTGCCATATACTAAGCTTCTATGGTGGAGTCCAGAAAAACACCTATGCTTATCACTCTTCCATAGTTATGACTTTTCCTCCTAAAGTAAACACAAAACCCCGAGGTTGACTTATTATTGTCCTTATCCGATTGAAAGTCAAAATCCATGCAACCCACAGGGACCAAAATAGCTGCCTTGTAAACCAGCATATAATCTCTAGTGCCTCTAAGGTACTTCAATATATGCTTTACTGCAGACTAATGTCCTTGTCTAGGGTTACTTTGATATCTGCTAACCGTGTCCACGACAAAACAGATATCCTGTCTTGTACACAGTATTGCATACATTAGGCTTCCCAGAGCCGAAGCATAAGGAACTGCCTTCATGTCATTTATCTCTTTTAATGTCTTCGGAGACATCTCTTTAGATTAAGCTACTCCATGCCTAAAAGGTAAGAAAACTTTCTTAGAGTTCTGCATGCTTAAAACGAGCAAGGATTTTTCCGATATATGAAGCTTGGGATAAGTAAAAATATTCTTTTCTTGCGATCCCTTATTACTTTGATCTCAAGAATATATACATTCTCCCAAGTCCTTTATATCAAATTGTTTGGACAATCATACCCTTACTTCTGACAACATTTTGATATTGTTTCCAACTACCAAAAATGTTATCTACGTATAGTACAAGAAATACCACCACGTTTCCATCACACCTTTTGTATACACAAGAGTTATCCGGTTACTAAATAAATCCATAGGTCTGGATTACTTTGACAAATCGGATGTTCCAAGACCTTGAAGCTTTGCCTCAGTCCATAGACTGATTGAGCTTGCACACAAGATGCTCTTAGCCCTTTGCAATGAACCCTTCTGGTTGCTTTATATGGATGCTTTCTTCAAGACTTCCATTAAGGAATGCTGTCTTGACATCCACTTGCTAAATAGATAAAAGAATCCGGATAAACTTAAGCATGACTACCAGTGAAAAAGTTTCCTTTTTCATCAAGCATTGCTTTGAAAGTTTCTACCTTCCTGTCTATCCCTCTTTTCCTATTATAGACCTTTTTACACCCAAAGGCTTTTATACCATTTGGTGGTTCTATAAGCTTCCAGATTTTATTAGAATACATATATTCTAATTCTGTTATTCATTACTCTTTGCCAAGATATTGCATCTTTATCTTGGAGTGTTTCGTCATATGTCCGGAGATCAGGTTCATGTCCTCCAGGGATCGAGTCCAAAAACTCTCCCAAAACATGAATCTTTTTAGGTTGCCTAACAACCCTCCCACTACGACAAGGCACTTTCTGTAATTGTGTATCATTTATGATACGTGTTGCAGTTTCTTGTGATATTTCATCTTGTACAGTTGGTACTAGATTAGACATGCCCTTCATTATTTCCTTAAGAACAAATTTACTTATGGGCACATGGTTTATTACATAGTCCTTTTCTAAAAATCGGTCATTGATGCTAATAATGACCTTCTGATTTTTAAGACTATAAACCTACTTTCGTTTCTCTAGGATAACTCACAAACAAATGAACTCCTGCCCAACTTATCAGTGTCTCTCATGTGCTAGACCACCCAAATCCGAATATACTTCAGACTAGGCTTACGCCCATTCTGCAATTCTATGGGAGTAGAGAGTTGTGACTTTAGAAGGTATTATGTTCACTTCTGTTTCTAGTGTATATCCTTAAAACAAATTTGGTAATAACTCATCATCGATCTAATTATTCCATAAGAGCCTTATACCTTCTTTCTACTACATCATTCTGTTGGGATGTATCAGGTGCAGTTAGTTAGGATTAAATCCCGACTTCTGATAAGTGACTCCTAAACTCTCCTAAGAGGTACTCGTAACTACGATTTTACCATAGTGTCTAGATACTTTTACTTTGACATTACTCCACATCAGCCTAGTACTCTTTGAACTAATCAAAAAAAAACTTAGACTTGTGGCACGTCAAGTAAATGCATCCTTATCTCGAATAGTCATCTATAAAAGAGATGAAATATTCGAAACAACCTCTTCCTGGATAGTCAAAGGTCTACACAAATCAGAACGAACCAATGCCAACATATCTTTGGCTCCATACCCCTTAGACTTAAAAGCTTCTTGGTTATTTTTCCTTCCAAGTAAGATTCGCAGGTTGGAAAGATTTTCACTACTAATGAACCCAAAAGTTCATCAGCTACCAATGAATCCTACTTAAGTTAATATAACCTAGCTTTAGATGCCAAAGATATAATTGGTTCATTTCCGAAGGTTGCTTTCTCTTAAAGTTAGAAGATGTGTTACTAATTTCCATTTGTTGCATCGTGGGAGTTATGGATTTATAAATTGCCAACCAACGTACCAGAACAGATAACTTCCCTCTTTTTCTTAATAACAACTTTGTTATTAAAAGAGGCAGAATATCAAGTTCTTTGAATAGTTTAGAAACTGAAATCTAGTTCTTTCTAAACTTGGTACGTAAAGACAATTACTCAAAATCCATGTTTTATTCTTATCAAAGGATAAACATCTCCCACTGCAACAGCTGCCACTTTTACAGCAGTGCCCATGTGGACGGTGTTTTTATTTTCATTTAGTTGTCGGGTTTCCTGGAACCTGCAATGAATTGCGGACATGATTAATGACATCTGTATCTACACTCCAGGTTCTGGTAGATAACACCACTAAACATGTTTCAACTAATGAATAAAATACACATATATTGTTCTTAGTTCTAAGAGGACAGTCTACCTTAATGTCCAAATCCTATTTCCAATCAATTATAATTGGGACCACTAAGTCTATCCTAAAGTATATCAGCTAGGGATTGACCATCATCCAAAGAATCACAAAAATATTTGGTTAAGACCAACTCCTTAAAAATCTCCATGAATTTTGTATGCCACGTTAGTGTGGACGTATACAAATTCAAAGAGGAAATTTTATCATTTAATTTTATTATCTCGTCAACCTTACTTTATGACGAATAAAATTAATAGTTGGTCTATCTTTAATCAAATATTTGGTCAAAAACTTTTGAATTTAAAAAAAATATTGATTCCTCAAACAATATTATTTAAATTCACCAACACCTCAAACACCGTAAATTTTGCATGCCACGTTAGTGTGGACATATACAAATTCAACATTTGTAAAAGGAGGGCTTTAACCCATTAATTTTATTATCTTGTCAACCTAACTTTTTGACAAATAAAATTAATAGTTGGTATCATTTGGTCAGTAGTGACTCCGATGGGGAGGATACTATTAGATGTGTCTAAGTGTATACCATTACTTGACACTAAGTCCATTAATAAGATTATGCCCCTTCCGTTGGGGAAGATCACACGCTCTTAATTAACTTCCTATAGTCATCCAAAAATGGAAGTCTGTTCTAGTGATCCACAAACAAGCTCATCCATTATGGAGGAAGGCACTCAGAGCCAACGCGCAAGCTTGTTTGCATCACTTACAAACCAGTAATGGAGACCATGGGATTTACTTAAAAATCCCTCTCCCACTTAGTTATTTATAAATGAGGAATTTTAAGTATGCTAGCCTACTAAATATGTAAACTAACATGCACACACAACACAATATAAAAGCAATAAATAGAAAATCTAATTTTCAACTATTATGACTTTTATCTCTAGTTGTCCTCCGTGGGTTGTCATCCCAAGCTGCTGCCATATTTGGCCACTGCCACCGGGTCTAGCTGTCGCATCCATCTTGCTCCTAGTTCCGCTGCGCCTCTGGTCCTTAGAAGGTTCCACGCTATGCAAGATTCGATCCGCGACATAAATAGAATTTTACATTTTGATCCTATATTCCATAAAAGGAATGTACATGTATCTAGATCAAAAATAAAATCCTAATAAAACTAAATACAGCTCCTGCTGTATTTTATAATACAATCATGCACACACAATTAAATGCCCTTGACATGTCCAAGGGTCCAATCACACACATAATAACTATAAGCCATAATAGTTGGATCCTGCATCCACAAAGTTAGCACATCCTACTATTATCCTGCCTAAATTATGTATGACATGTGCATAATTAAACTAATACCAAATACACAGAGGCAAAACCCTAGCTCTGATACCAATTGTTGGTTGCTACTCGGAAAGCCTAGAGGTTCCACTGTACAAAAATTTTGTACAAAGGTCTGAACCTTTTCCTAGCTACCATATGTTCTTTTAAATTAAATTTTGGATCGCCTGCGGAACTTAACACATTTGATCCAAAACTTAATCTATTTGTTCTTTTAGGTTTTGACTTGGATCTCCTGCGGAACTTAACACGTTCGACCCAAGTCACCTTAAGTTATTAATTCCATTAAATATTAATTTCCATAATCGGTTACCAGTACTGACGTGGCGAGGCACATGACTTTCTTGGATATGGGAGCAACCACCACCGACTAGACAAAACCTTTTATAGAAAGTTAATATTTAATTTCCTAAAATAACTTTAGGTTAACCGAAAAGAACAATCAAATCACAAGGAAAAGAAAAACAAAAGAACACTATATCGAAAACAAATTCGAAACTCTAGAATCGTATGCCTCTTGTATTTAGTATTATTTCCAAAAATAACTAGTATGATGCGGAAAGAAAAATTACTAGTTATACCTTTTAGAAAAACCTCTTGATCTTCTACCGTATTCCTCTTCTAACCTCGGACGTTGTGTGGGCAACGATCTTCCGAGATGAGAACCACCAAGCACCTTCTTATTCCTTGCAAGTTTCGGCAATCAAAACTTCTTCTAGGATGAAGAGGTTCGGCCACCACCACCATGCTCCAAGGGATGCTAGAAACAAAGCTTTCTTTCTCTCCTTCTTCTTCTTCTTCTCTAAACTTGATCCAGCCACCATATGTGTCTCCACAAGAAGGATGAGGCTCGGCCATCAAAGAGAAGAAAGGAGGAGAGGATGGCCGGCCACACCAAGGAAGAAAAAGAGAGAGGAAAAATAATAGAGTTGTTGTCATGAAGGCACCTCTACCCCCCTCTTTTATAATCCTTGGTCTTGGCAAATAAGGAAATTTTAATAAAAACTTCCTTAATTCCTTTGCCATGAAAAATAAATTTAATTGATATAAAATCAATTTCTCTTTTATTAATCAACATGGCCGGCCACAATAATCTAAGCAAAGGAAATTTAATTCAATCAAGAATTAAAACCTTCCTAATTTGTTTCCGAAAATTTTAAAAATAAAATTTCTCTAACAATTTATCCCTTCATGGTGATTTGTAAAAAAAGAAACTTATAAATTAAAATCTCTCTTTAAACATATGGATATTTATAAACAAGGAAAACTTAAAATCTTTCCTTTAAAAATAAATCTCCATGACAAGAAAGATTTTAATTAAAACTTATTCTCCTCTTAATTCCATGTTGACACATCATCAAACTTCTCATGTTGATTTAAATTTGCAAGCAAAACCAAACGTGAACAGAACTTATCACGTTTGACTTAATTGCCAAGCAAAACCATGAACAAAGCTTTCTCACGTTTTAAGTAATTCATGTTGACTTAATTGCCCAGCATAAAAACGTGAATTGCTTCTCATGTTGATAAGCAACACCAACATAAGTTGATGTTCTGTTCACGTTGATTTCAACAATGTGAAGCTTACTTAGATAGCAACATCAACTACATGAATTAGAAGATGGGCTTAGATGGATACAAGATTTTATATAGAGGCTACGATAGGGACCGAGAGGAGGAATCAGTTTTGGTCTCCCGATAAAATTAAGCATCCCGTGTTCGCCCCGATCACACAACTTAATTTTATCAATGATAATTCATTCCACTAGAGAACTATCATTGAACTACCGCACCAATCCCAAATTACATTTTTGGGCTCCTTATTATGAGTGTGTTAGTCTCCCTGTGTTTAAGATATCGAATGTCCACTAATTAAGCGAGTTACTGACAACTCATTTAATTAATATCTTAGTCCAAGAGTAGTACCACTCGACCTTATCGTCATGTCGGACTAAGTCCACCTGCAGGGTTTAACATGATAATCCTTATGAGCTCCTCTTGGGGACATTATCAACCTAGTATCTCTAGGACACAGTTTCCTTCTATAATCAACAACACACATTATAAGTGATATCATTTCCCAACTTATCGAGCTTATTAATTCATCGAACTAAATCTCACCCATTGATAAATTAAAGAAATAAATATCAATTATATGTGCTTGTTATTATATTAGGATTAAGAGCACATACTTCCATAATAACTGAGATTTTTGTTCCTTTATAAAGTCAGTATAAAAAGAACAACCTCAAATGGTCCTACTCAATACACTCTAAGTGTACTAGTGTAATTATATAGTTAAGATAAACTAATACCTAATTACACTACAACCTTCTAATGGTTTGTTCCTTTCCATCTTGGTCGTGAGCTACTGTTTATAATTTATAAGGAACCGATAACATGATCTTCTGTGTGTGACACCACACACCATGTTATCTACAATATAAATTAATTGAGCAACTACATTTATCATAAATGTAGCTAGACATTTGACCAATGTGATTCTTATTTCTAGATAAATGTTTATACCAGAAGCTAGACTTTTAGTATACATCCTAACACAATGTTCTTGTTTAGGGTTTAGAACATTGTAGCAGCTATGATTTGATAGTTATTACAACGTTCTTAATTTAGGATTTTTCACGTTGTAGTAGCTACGGTACCATAGCTGCTACAACATTCTTATTTTATGCTAGAGCGTTATCGCAGCTATAATTTGGTAGCTACTACAATATTCTTATTTTAGGCCAGAACGTTGTAGAAGCTACCAAATCGTAGCTTCTACAACGGTCTTGTTTTAGGGTTTCTAAGTTGTAGCAGCTACAAAACATGGTGTGACCAGCACGTTTTGATCAAAACTAGCTAAATTATCATTTTATTGTTCAAAACTAATACTGTAATGTATCATTTTATAGAATTAAATGGCGTCTAGTGCATCAACCTCCAACAGAAGTTCAACTTCTCATTCATACCGTAAAAAAATACAATGGAAAAGTAACTTCCCTCAGTTTAAGTCATTCATAAAAGTACTAGAATCGAATGATCGGCAGTTGGAGTTGCTAAGTAGAAGTCCATTTGCCTGGGCGCTAGGCATACCACATATTGCAAACATTAAAGGTCTTGTACAAAATATGTATGACAATTGGAACTATGATACTAAGTGTTTCATCTTTCAAACTTAGAAGATTAGATTCACAAGATGTTGCACTGATTCTAAGACTTCCAAATCATGGCCATGAAATTTCTTTGCATTTGGATGTCTGCTCCAATCCACTCTACCTTCAATATTTCATGGATCAAGAGTGTTCAAAGAATGAAATAGAGAACAAGCTTATCAACACCAGCAAATAACCAGAACTACCTTCTGAATATGATACTTTTTTTGACAACTTGTTATTTTATATTTTTTTTATATGCATGTTATTTGCTACTACTAGTAGTATATCTAGACTACTAGTATAATTACTATTTATTATGTAGATGACTTTAAAAATATAAGTAGATATAATTGGTGTAAGGTTGTATCTCATTATATCATCCCACAGATAGAGGGCATTGATGTGAGGCTCTTACTGAGGCCCAAGCCACCGAGCCTTAAGGGAATTCAAACTCCAATGCTCAAAGGATTTGTACAGCTACTTGTTGTAAGTTGTTAAATTGTATTGTAACTTTATTAATTCAAAATTTATAACCATATTTATTGTGCTATAAGTTTAGATGTTTGGACATGTTAGAATCATATAACCACACAAGAACTTTGCCCTTCCAAGAATTGGCCGAAGGAACTAGACAATCTCACATGTATCTATAATAAAGGCGATGATTACCCAACTACCTTCATAAAAAATGATAGAAACTTTGGTTCCATCAGATTTAGAGGAACATCTGTAATCAACTGATTTCCTAGCAGATGTGGAAGAGTAAATTGATAATCAAATTGCACAATACTTTGGCATTATTGAAGCTTTTCCTAAGCAAGAAGAGGATGTTCAGGAGAATGTAGTGGAGCATGTTTAGGACCAAGTTATAGAGGATGTTTAGGAGCAATAGAATGTCAATACTTTAAGGTAATGTAGGATCGATGCGCACGTGAGGAGAGAGAGGGGGGGGGAGGCGATGAATCACGTGACTTTTAAAAAACTTATTTTTTTAACGTTTTAAAATCAAAGTGCAGCGGAAAAATCAAAAACAGTTAAGTATGGAAAAGCAGAACATGAACGCAAGGAGTTACATAGTTCAGAGTCTTCAGTGACTCCTACTCCAAAACTCACGATCCCTTAGACTATATTGATAAATAATCCATTAAAAACTTTTTTCAGAACCGTCGGAAGAGAGAATCCAATACATGTACGAAAAGTTGGAAAGTGTAATAGAATATTAAATTGCTATCGACACTTTAAAGATATAGAATTTGAACAGACTCATGTGGGCATCTATCTGTTGGCAGCTATCGAATGTCCTCGAAGCAGTAGCGGACCAGCAGAGCAAAGTCGAAGCAGCAAAGAAATCGTTTGAAAATTGTAATTGAATTGATGCTTTGTGCTACTCGAACTACTTTTTTAAAGAGTGTTGAGGGCACCTCCAACACGAAGTTTAATTCCATAAACTTTGGTCATGATAAATAGTGTGAACTTCAACTTCTATCCATTTGAGGGTGCCTTCCATGCTCTTTGAGGCGCCTCCGAAGCACTCTCAAGCGCCTCCAGCGCTCTCTAAGGCGCCTCCCCTCCGTGAGAAGTTTATCCTTAAACTTAATCCATACAAGAGTGCCTTCGCTAGATCCAAAGCACCTTCACGCCACTCTAAGGCGCCTTAGACACTATTCATCTAACACTTAACTTGGTTTTTGCTCCTGCAAAAGCACGTTAAGCTAACAGAAAAATATTTAACATGCAAAATAAAGTTAGCACAATTTATATAATATTATTAATTAGATCCTATTTTCTCGAGATTAGGATTTAGTCACACTCTCAGTCTAGGTTTCTAAAATAGACCTAAACTGGACTTGTGCCTAAAGTACCTAATTGGGACTAGTCCTCACTGGATCGCTCTTTCCTAGTGACTTACCTTACTTACTATGCAGAATTGCTTGACTTCGACCGACCAGGTCTTCTCAACAGTTGTCAGGTCTACTGACTAAACTAGACTTCGGTTAGCTGTCAAGTCCCACGAACCCAGCTGGACTTCCCGCTAGATATTGGATCACTCCTTAACCTATCTGGACTTCTACACTAGCTATCAAGTTCCAAACCTAGCTAGATTTCAGCCTGATGTTAGACCCATCAAGTCCTACACACTTAGTAGAAATGTTAGATCATACAACATCCAACTTTAATTCATTTGTTATTCATCAAAACTTAGGTTTGATCATTAATTTTGGTACCAACTGCACCAATAATCTTTCCCTTTTTGATGTAATAACTACCTAGGTTAAAGTTAAAAAAAAATATGTAAAAAGAAATGGCACTATAAAAATGATTTAAGAGAAAAATAAGTAACTTCAATTTCTATTTTATTCTCTTGATCATTTTAGGGTTAAGATTTTTAAAATTTTCAAATTTGCCTTTAGTTTTTCTTACTTAACCCTTATCCTCTTCCTTTGGCATTCATCAAAAAAATATAACTTAACAAGAGACATACTAAGCAATAATTTTTCCAAAGGGAAAATATTTTATCAACAAAAAAAGTAAGTGTATTTCACGGAGGAGTTTTGTTATGAATAATTCAAAAATAGCTATCAGAAAGTACCAAAGTAAATGCCAAAAGTTTTCAAAGTAACTTTCAAAATTAAGCTATTTTCAAATAGGTTTTTTAAGATAATTTTCAAGTATAAACTTTAGCAAATATTTTGAAAGGCAATTTTTCAAAGCATAAGTTTAAACTTTATTAAGGAAGCGTTTCAAAAGACTTTCAAAATAGTGTTGTAAAGTAATTTTTAAAATAGATACTTGAAAAGTATAAGAGTATTTTCAAAGCAAGTTTTTCAAAGCAAATATTTGAAAAGTATAAAAGTATTTTTAAAGCAAGTTTTGAAAGCCAGTTCTGAAAGTATTTTGTAAAATATTTTTTAAAATAATTTCAAGGTAATTTTTAAACATATAATTTTTAAAATATTTTTCTAAAACTTTACAAGAATTTTACAAAACATTTTCAAAGAAATTAAGTAAAATAATTTTGGAAACAATTTTAAAATATTTTTGAAGCAAAGTTTTAAAAGGTTTTTTAAAGTACTTTTCAAAATATTTTTAGGTTATCCAAATAGATCTTTCACCTTAATATGCTATTACTTCAAAAATAATATTCATCTGAAAATTATTCTTAAATGTCTAACTTTTAGTCAAGTTCACTTGATTAGTCAACTAACTATCAAAAGATAGCAGCGTTCACTTGATTAGTCAAGTTAAGTATGTTAATCCAACTAGTGATTTACTAAAATGGTCCACTTAACTTAATCAATGTATTTTTTATATTTAAGGCCCAAACTTATGTTGATGCACTAATATAAGAATCTAAAGTTCAAGCAAAGTCCTAAGCATCTCACACCATTCTATGTTTTTGAATACACAAGTAAGGTAATTCTAATGTGTTTGTGAGATGTTGGCTGCTAAAGTTATAGGAACATGTTGTCTAAGGGAAAACCTAGGCTAAGTCCATAATAGATTTTGAAATACTAGAAAAATGGAGATTTTAAAAAAGTAGAAGTAGAAGTGACCTAGAAGTTAGAAATTATTTTTTTAAAAAAACATTCTATCCTTTAATTAGATTTTCTATCCTTTAATTAGAGTTTCAAAAAAAAATTATTAGATTATCAAAAGAAAGTAATCAATAAGAAACTACCAGACATATATACTGAATAGGTCATGTAGATAGATCAAGTCAAGCAAATAATATATATAAGTACACTGAACAAAGTAAAGTCTAATAATCATCGGCAGGTGGAGGTGGGGATGATCAATCATACTTAAAGCTTGAAGTATGACTTGCATCTATTGGTCTATCTGCCTAATCCAATGGTCATCTCGTCATGGAGAGAGGTGAATCCCTTTGAGACTGACTGTCGGATCTGTGTGGAAGACTCCTCCAGTCTAGCAAGTCACTCATCTATGGAAAGTGAGGTCGAAGGTTGGGCTGTGGTTGGAAGAGGTGCAAAGAACTCATCAAATACAAACTCTGGCATCTCTTCCTTCGTAGTCACGGCTACCTCATGGACCTTGGCTGGAATGACTAGCGAGATGCCCTCATTGGCCTTGTCCAGAATGGCTGGCTGAAGACGCTCTCTCCAAGTCAATTCCCCTGAGCAGTAACCTCTATATGTACTAATGCAAGCTGACACTGACCAATCTCATTATATTCGCTAAGGGAAATGAGTGCACCCTAGGTCATCTCTACTCCTATGGTTGAAAAATATGAATATCAAAATATGGTAGTAGGGCATAAGAACTCGTCCCCTAGTGATGAGACTGGATGCATGAATGACATTCTGAAACATATATAATGCAATGATGATGTCGAATCTTTAGCATAGTGCATAAAAGAAGAAAGAATGAGATGATTGCATCATCGCAACATCGTGAGATGTGATTAGCAAAATACAGGTGGTAAGGACTCTATATGAGACATAGTCCTGAACCTTGTGTGAGAGAGAGAGAGATCTAAAGTCTGTCATAGTGGATACTCTCTCCTCCCCAAAAAATACATATGGATGGTATCTAATGTAATATGAGAGTAGGATTCACCAAATGGCAGATCCCTATTAGGGTAACACAAAAATATATATGTGGACTGCCTAAGTCCCAAACTATCATACAATAGAGTAGGTGACAACATAAAGTCTTTACCAGCTACTCTGGTAGAGTATGGCAAGTCATCTATCTTAACTAAATTATTATAGAATTGGGCATATAAGTCTAGGTTGACTGAATGACTACAGTAAACCAATCTATCTAATTTATAGTAGTCTATAATTTCTATAATAGTGGTGCAATAATGGGAAAAAAATATCCTACTTAGGTATCTAGATTTTAGTGCAACATATGTACAATCCAGAAAATCTAGCATAAGTCACTCAATAAAGAATCTAGCATCAGTAGAGGGGACACTACTAGAACTAGCATGGGACAGATTAATGTTCTGTCATTTCCAAAAGTGATAAATACATGTAAATATTCAAGAAAAACACGTAAATATAAAGAAATAAATGTATAGCTAGAATTAGAGGTACCTAGGAGACATATTTGAAGTTTATGAGGTGAAAAGAGGAGAAAATAGGTGAAGAAATTGGCTGGAGGGTGCCTTTCCGAAGTGGTTTCACGAGCAGAGAAGCCCTCTGTTCGCTATCAAAATCAGGATTGGAGGTGCCTTCAACTTGATGAACCCCCTTCAATGCATTATAGAGAGCGCCTTCAAAATCGATGAAGGCACCTTCAAATGTTTTGGCGGGATTTCTGTCGCCTTAATGGAAGGTGCCTTCAATGCTTATTGAAGCGCCTCGAGTGGATTTTTACTAAGGCCAGAGTTCATCGATTTTGAGTTTTAATTTTTAATTTTAGTTTTAAGTTTAATTTGAATTTTAATTTTTAAGTTTGATTTTAATTTTAAGATTGAGATTAATTTGAATTTTAAGTTCAATTTGAATTTGAATTTTAAGTTTAAGTTTAATTTTAAGTTTAATTTTAATTTTAAGTTTTAATTTTAATTTTATTTGAATGCTAATTTGATTTTTAATTAGATTAACTTTAAATCTGAATTTAATTTAAATTAAGTTAGGTTTAGGTTAAATTTAAATTATATTGATCTAATTACAATCCGCAAGTGTACGATTATTATCAAATAATAAAAATATCGATCCTACAGAAACTGTTGATTAAGTACTAGTTAAATTTGCACAGTTAATTATCTAGACAATTGAAATTTGATTGAGAGCCTGAAGGCAAGAGATTAAAGGAGAGAGTTAGGAGAGAGAGGGAAGAGAGTGAGGGAAAATAGAGCAGTGAGAGGGAAAGAATGTTGGGGGAATGATTTTAGGAGTTTGATTTCATTATGATGTTAGTTAATATCTTTATGTATTGTTCATCTCCTTACCTCCATCCTTATGCACATGTAGGAAGTCTAACTAAATACCAACACTATCCCGCGATACTTATGTTGGAATGTTATCCCTATTAATATCCGATGTTACTAAGTAGAAGAGGTAATCTAGTAAATATGTTTAAAGAGATACCCTTGTCACTAGACCCCCCCCCCCCCCCGCGGAGGGTCATACAATCACTAGATTAAATAAGATACTTATTAATATAGGATTAGAGATAATCCATTAAATCTAATTAGATGTTTCCTTGTGGAGAATTATCCTTCCTTTCAAGGCGATACTCTAGATGTCCGATTAAAAGAATACCCTTTTCATTAGGGCCCCCGGTCATACAATCCAGTGTATCCTCTCAATTAATACACATCTACATGTTTACATCATTCACACATTTCATCAAACACATAGAAGACATAATATACATAGAACATGATATGAACACTTCGTTGAACAAGGAAATACAAATACATAGTTTATACATCAACATCCTAAGAATTAGAAATCTACTCCATATCAAAGAAGAAACAAACTAGAGATGATCCGGCGGTAAGAATGGGGGACCCATTCTTTGAAGGGTCTCAGCTTGAGGACCGATGAAGGGCTGACTAAGCGGTTAATGGCCACGCCGAGCAGCTGAGTAAGTCCGAGCGGAGCTAGACATAACCCATCCAAGGGTTTGGGTTTCCGACGCCAAGGCAGGAGGATCGAAGGGCCGAGCGGGATGCCGCTCGGCTGGAACCGAAGGGCCGAGCGGGTCGTCCGTTCGGCCAAGATAAGGGCGAGGGTACAAAGGGGGCCGAGCGGCCTATGCGCTCGGCTCGGGATATGGGATATCAGCTAAAGCATGTCTGATGATTAGGCCGTACACAAGATCGCACGATGGAGGACCTTGCCGTCACATCATGGAAAGGTTGATACAGTAGCAGTATGGCCTCATGGACATCTTCCTGACATATCCATATCTGGGCATGGCCCTTCTGACAGACCCATACCTGGGCATGGTCAAAGGCAGGTGGTTACTTTGATTGGTGCACCCAGGCTTCTTCGGGAGGTCTATATAAGGCCTCCATTTCTTCACCGGAGGTATGAAAAATCTTGATCTGGAGACCACCTTCTTGTTATTCCTCGCCTGACTTGAGCGTCGGAGGGCCGTCGCCGGGACACCCCTCCCGGCTCGGTTTTGCTGCAGGTTCACCGGAGCACTCGAGGACCCAGCAAGGAGCGCTGCATCCCTAGCGTTCGTTGACCCTTGGTTCGAACAGGATCAAGAGACATGAAGAATGACATTCTATAACTTAAATCATAACGAAAGGAGAAAAGAAATGCTTAGCAATGTGCCATTAGTCTTCTAGGTTGGACTTCTTGCTCCGGAGGTGGATGGATCGTGCGGATTGAAGAAAAAGAAAGTTCTAAGATTCCCCCTCAAGGGGAGAACCCTTCCTCAAGAATAAGGATGAAGTCCCATACCCAAGATGAGTTAAAGAATGAGTTTCTTGACCCTTTTATATCTCCTCCAAATTGTCCAGATCTGTCGGGTTTACAGGGCTTCACCAAAATGAGTTTTTCACTCCTTAAACGTAGTTTTCTCATGCTTTACCCTGAACCAAAGTTGTATCTCTTGAAACTATCTACATTTTGATATAAATAATAGCCCATAACTCCAGCTGAGCTGAAAGTTATGGTAGTTCAAAGTTTGGTATGCAGTCTAGGTTGAGGGTGTGACAACGTCGTGGTTGGGAGGCACGGTCGTGCCTTTTAGCACGACTAGATCATGTTATTCTCTATTAAACCCTGAAGAAAAGTTGTAGATATTAAAATTATCTATATTTTGGTATAAAGAACACCTATAATTCCAATCAACTATAAAGTTATAACCATTTAAAAATAAGTCTGCAATCTACCCAGATTCAACACAACCATGTCTTCGCGCGACATGGCTCGAATCCATGCCACACGCCCTGGGGAGGCACGCCCCCTCTTTGATTAGGCTCTATAAATGTGGCATGGTCGTGTCGAATGATACGATCATGCCTTGATACATCTCTGGAAGAAGCACATGGTCATGTGGTTTCACAAGGTCTGTGCTTGATTGGCCTATGGTGGGAGGCACAACCGGAGCCTGCTTTGTCTCTAGTAGGGGGCAAGACCGTGCGTTTTGGTATGACCAGGTTGCTGGTCTTCTCTATATCGCTCTAATGCGTGTTTTTGCTCTATTTTCGCTCCAAATGGTGGTCTGTCAATCAAAACATACAAAGAGCATATCTCCAACAAATAGAATGAAAATATAACAAAATAATAAAATATGGTGCAATAAATATATATTATACTCATGAAATATAAGTAGATGTGTGTCAAATAATGCATAAAAATATATATAATTTATACACATCAATTTGTATATACTTTGTGTTGGTGCGGTTAGCACTAATGATTTAACCCAGATTTTGATAAATGACAAATAGGTTAAGTTAGGTTTGTCGTTATCTAATGCTTTGATCGAGTATGCAGGATAAGTCCAGACAGATCGACGGGCTGATCGGATGTCTGGCACGAAGTCCAAGTGGGTCGACGGGTTGACCGGACGCTTGGCGAGAAGTCCAGCTAGGTCGACGGGCTGACCAGATAGTTGGCACGAAGTCCAAGCGGGTCGACGGGCTGACCAGACGCTTGGCACGAAGTCCAGCTAGGTCGACGGGCTGACCGGATAGCTGGCACAAAGTCCAGACGGGTCGAAGGGCTGACCGAATGTCTGGAAGGTAAGTAAAGGTAAGTCACTGGAGGAGAGTGACTGTGAGGACGCATCCCAGTTAAGGGACAGTAGGCGTTGGTCCAGTTTAGGTCCATTTTGGATCCCTAAATTGAGACCCTGACTAGGTTCTGGTCTCGGAAAGACAGGACCTAACTCATAAATCTATATAAAATATCTATACATATATTTTTCTAACTCTATTTTGTAGATACAAATGTAGAGCTTCAAATTCTGCACGCGTAGTAACTGACAGAGCTTTATTCCGAGTTCGGAGTCAAAAGTTATGACCTTCGGAAGATGACTGTGTCAAACAAGTAGTTGGAGACGACTCGGATCAGCCAGATTCGAACTCTCCTCATCTGATCCGAATTTTTGGGATCTGATAAGCTCTGGAGACCCCTCTAAAGGGCTATAAAAGGAGGGGGTGAGCAAGCTTCAAGAACATAACTCTCAGAACGAAGAATCTGCTTCCTTGTGCTCCTGCTGCGCTGCGATCTCCGACAAGCTTTTCCTTTCTGTTCTAAGACTTTTTATTGTCGGTAATTTTTCCTTATTAGCAATATTGTACTTAACTTGTAATCTATATTTCGAATTGCTAGTGAATTTCTCAACGAAAGTACTCACGGAGTACGAGCCTTCGAGTAGGAGTCGTCACATGCTCCGAACGAAGTAAATCCACTGTGTTCAATTTTCTTATTCCGCTGCGTTTATACTCGTTGTTTTTCGAATCGATATTCACCCCCCCCCTCTCTATCGACGTTTCACGATCCAACACTTTGGGTTGTTGGTTAGTTTTTCCATGTTTCTCTTTGTATAATAAAATTTTCTTCTATCTTGCATCATATCTTGTTTTGCTCTTGTCCATTAAGCAATTTTATAGAAGTATCCATGCATGCTTTGTCCATTAGGAAATATTTTGACGTGTTTAGTATTAGTGCTATCATGTGGATACATTCTCTTATTTTTCGTGATTCATGTGTTCCTATCTAGTAGTAAAATTTTATAGAAGTGATATTGAGTTGATTTTTATTTTACCATATGCCTACTTAATAGGTTAATCATTACACTTCACTTTTGATTTATTTCTGAAAGGTTGATTTAGTACAGCATAATCATGATTCATTTTGTTAGGTTGATCATAGGTGACCCTTTCCTAATATTTTAGTTATTAGATCGTGCTCGATTTGTGATAGCCCAATTGAAAAAATAAAAATCCCAAGTGAGAGAAAAAGAAAAAAAAATATATTTGAGATGCAATGAGATAAAATAAATAGAAAGAGGCAATAATGGGATTAAAAAAAATAGTTGTCATGGGTGAAAAGGATGATATGTCCCTTTGAGACCGAGTTAGGTTACTAGGAAAATATTTATCCATTTCTCTCAATACTTAGTGTACCTTTGAGACTTTGTTGGGAAGAGGGGAAGAACCTCATGTATGGTAGGTAAGTGTTTAACGCCAAACAATTTGGGAACATAATTAAATGACAGCTTGACTAAATAGGAATTTGAGACCCTAGAGACAAACCATGCACTGTGCACTTAACTAGATTGTAGGCTTAGTAAAATAAATTAAGTACCCTCACTTTAAGATGATACTACTAGATAGGATTAGATGATTTCATTGAAGTAGGAGAGTGTTATTCATATGCTTTCTAGATTGCATTTGATTGAGGGCAAGCAAAGGTTTGGTCTGGGGGAACTTGATAAGTGTGAAGTATAGAGGATTTTTATTGAGTTTTCACACTATATTCGACCTACTTCTCCATGCATGATTCATGATATCTTGATTTAATGCTTCTTCATATGATTTTCTACTCCTAGATATTGCTTCCGTGTAATTTGATGACAAGGGCGAAGGTGGAGCAAAATGGGGAGTTAAAGATGTTAGGGTCGATTTATAACTAGGAGGTGAATAGCTTTTCGCGCTCCATTGACTTGCTTTGTGATGATGATGTGCAGTAGAAAACACTCAAGCAACACTAACACTAGGATTTACTTGGTATCCACCTCAAGAAGAGATGACTAATCCAAGGATCCGACCCTCACTCACTCATCCACTAATAAAACATTCATTCTCGATAACTACCGAAGGTGGAGAAACCTTGTACAACCTCTCAATACAAGAAGAAAGAAAAACAAGCTTATCCAATAATAAACCTTACAAGATTTACACAAATGAGGAAACCCTAGCTTGCTTCTCCTTCTTGTATGGAACGTCTCTTAACCTTGGAAGTGTAGCAACACCTTACTCCAAGAAGCTTCAAGAACTGGCATGAACCTGTGAGAATGATCACAAGAAGTGAAGAGGAAGAGATGTGGAATCGCTACAAGGAAGATGGCTTTAAACCCGACGTTCCCTTCGCAACGGTCACAACCCAATCGACTGACCAATCAATTGGGGAGGCTTGAATTGATCGACTGATCGATTCAGAGCATCTCTGTGCTCTCTGGAATAAGACCTAAATCGATCGACCGATCGATTCAACATTTATCACGACTCGCACGATTTCTAGCCCCCAATCGATCGATCGATCAATTGGCGGTACCAAATCGATCGGCTGATCGATTGGGGAAGCTTCTATGGTCATGATTTCACTTCCCAATCGATCGCTCGATTGATTGGGCCAACCTTCTGTTGGTTGCTACTCGGAAAACCTATAGGTTCCACTGTACAAAAATTTTGTACAAAGGTCTGAACCTTTTCCTAGCTACCATGTGTTCTTTTAAATTAAATTTTGGATCGCCTGCGGAACTTAACACGTTTGATCCAAAACTTAATCTATTCGTTCTTTTAGGTTTGACTTGGGTCTCCTGCGGAACTTAACACGTTCGACCCAAATCGCCTTAAGTTATTAATTCCATTAAATATTAATTTCCATAATTGGTTCCCAGTACTGACGTGGCGAGGCACATGGCCTTCTTGGATATGGGAGCAACCACCACCGACTAGACAAAACCTCTTATGGAAAGCTAATATTTAATTTCCTAAAATAACTTTAGGTTAACCGAAAAGAACAATCAAATCACAAGGAAAAGAAAAACAAAAAAACACAACATCGAAAAATATATTCGAAATTCTAGAATCGTAAGCCTCTTATATTTGGTATTATTTCCATAAATAACTAGTATGATGCGGAAAAGGAAAAACTACTAGTTATACCTTCTAGAAAGACCTCTTGATCTTCTACCGTATTCCTCTTCTAACCTCGGACGTTGTGTGGGCAACGATCTTCCAAGATGAGAAACCACCAACCACCTTCTTCTCCTCCTAGCTAGGTTCGGTCACAAAAAATAAAGCTTCACCAAGGAAGAAGAAAAACACCAACCAAGCTCCAAGAGATGCAAGCTTTCTCTCCTTCTTCTTCTTCTTCTCCAAGTAGTATCCGGCCTCCACAAGAGCTCCAAGCAATAGAGAATTTCGGCCACCACAAAGAGGAAGAAAGGGAGAAGATGTTGGCCGGCCACACCAAAGAATAGGAGAGGGAGAATAATAGAGGTTGTGTCTTATGAAGACACCCTCACCCCTTCTTTTATATTCCTTGGCCTAGGCAAATTAGGAAATTTAATTACAATAAAATTTCCTTAATTCCCTTGACATGATTTAATTGAGAAAAATAAAATAATATTTCCCCAATTAATCTCTAATGGCCGGCCACATCAAGAGGAAATAAATTAGACAAGTTTTAATCAACAAATTAAAACTTCCTAATTTGTTTCCGAAAATTTTAAAAATAAAATTTCTCTTTAAAAATCTCTTCATGGTTGATAAAAGGAAATTTCTATAATTTTAATTTTATCAACATGTGGATAATTTTAAAGAGAAAATAAAATATCTCACCAATCTACAAATAAGGAAAGAGATTTAATCTCTTTCTTTAATCTTTTGTAGATCTTTTACAAGAGAGATATTTTAATTTTAATTCTCTTTAATAAATTATTTCTTCCACATAATAAAAATTAAAATTAAAATTCCTTTTTAATTTAATTTGGCCGGCCCCCACTAGCTTGGGTTCAAGCTAGGACCGGCCACCCAATTTTATACCTAGGCCAGCCCTACCTTGGTTCCCAAGCTAGCTTGGCCGACCCCCTGTTAGTGGGTATAGAAGGTGGGTATAGTACTCTATAAATAAGAGGCTACGATAGGGATCGAGAGGAGGAATTGGTTTTGGTCTCCCGATAAAATTAAGCATCCCGTGTTCGCCCCGAACACACAACTTAATTTTATCAATAATAATTCATTCCACTAGAGAACTATTATTGAACTACCGCACCAATCCCAAATTACATTTTTGGGCTCCTTCTTATTATGAGTGTGTTAGTCTCCCTGTGTTTAAGATATCGAATGTCCACTAATTAAGTGAGTTACTGACAACTCATTTAATTAATATCTTAGTCCAAGAGTAGTACCACTCAACCTTATCGTCATGTCGGACTAAGTCCACCTGCAGGGTTTAACATGACAATCTTTATGAGCTCCTCTTGGGGACATTATCAACCTAGTATCTCTAGGACACAGTTTCCTTCTATAATCAACAACACACACTATAAGTGATATCATTTCCCAACTTATCGGGCTTATTGATTCATCGAACTAAATCTCACCCATTGATAAATTAAAGAAATAAATATCAATTATATGTGCTTGTTATTATATTAGGATTAAGAGCACACACTTCCATAATAACAGAGGTCTTTGTTTCTTTATAAAGTCAGTATAAAAGAAACGACCTCAAATGGTCCTACTCAATACACTCTGAGTGTACTAGTGTAATTATACAGTCAAGATAAACTGATACTTAATTACACTACGACCTTCCAATGGTTTGTTCCTTTCCATTATGGTCGTGAGCTACTGTTTATAATTTATAAGGTACTGATAACATGATCCTCTGTGTGTGACACCACACACCATGTTATCTACAATATAAATTAATTGAACAACTACATTTATCATAAATGTAGACATTTGACCAATGTGATTCTTATTTCTAGATAAATGTTTATACCAAAAGCTAGGCTTTTAGTATACACTCTAACACCTTCACTCGCGGCACATCTTTAATCGATCGGTCGATCGATTGAACCACAGTTTAATCAATCGGTTGATCGATTGACTTCCCTTTGACTTGCTTAAACCAAGTCTAAGGTCCCCAAATCCAACATCCGGTCAACCGTGACCTATTGGAACTCCTTCTGCCTAGCATCTGGTTAACCTTGACCTACTGGGACTTCTTCACCAAGTGTCTGGTCAATCCTTTGATCCACTTGGAATTTTCTCCTCGTGCCAAGTGTCCGGTCAACCTTGACTCACTTGGACTTACTGTCTCGTGCCAAGTGTCCGGTCCTCCATGACCCACTTGGACTTCCACCAGATGTTCGGTTACCCTTGACCCATCTAGATTTTCTCGTACCAAGTATCCGATCAATCCATTGACCTACTTGGGCTTCCCACATCGGGTGTCCTGTCAACCTTGATCCACCTAGATTTCCAAGTACCTAACTTCACTCACCAGGTCTTTTCATCTTCCTATCTTCACTCACCAGGACTTTCACCTAGCTTCACTCACTAGGATTTTCACCTGCCTTCACTCACCAAGATTTTTCCACTGTTAGGCTTCACTCACCGGGACTTTCACCTACCTAGTTTCACTCACTAGGTCTTTCACCTGGCTTCACTCACCAAGATTTTTTAACTGTCTAGCTTCACTCACTAGGTCTTTCACCTGGCTTCACTCACCAGGATTTTCCCTTGCCTAACCTCCAATTAAGACTTTCCTAATCAAGTATCTGATCAACCCTTTGACCTATTTGACTCTTCTTCACATCTAACTGGTCAGTCCTTGACCAGAGAGGAATTACATCAACAATCTCCCTAATTGAATGATTTCATCTATAATCTCCATGTATTATCAAATATCAAAATCTAAACATCAAGACTCAAGCTTGAGCCAACTCAAGCTTAGTCAACCAGGTCAACCTTGACCTAGGGATATTGCACCAACAAAAGACTAAGAGAAGAAGCTTCTACAACCGACATGGGCAGCCCGTACCTAGCGGCATGAACAATGCCCAAATCGGTAGCCTTGCCATGGTGGCTCATGCCTTGCGGCACGGGCCATGCTAGACTCAGCCTCCTCGTCATGGTCGCCTGTGCCCAAAGGCATGGGCCATGCCTAATGACACAATCCATGCTCAACAGCACATGATGTGCTCCACTCGAGAGCCTTGCCACGACCTGCCCATGCTCGGTTTTGCTGCCACACCACAGCCACCCGTACTCGGTTCTGCTACCTCGCCAAGGCCGCTCATGCCCAGTGGCATGAGCCATGCCCAGTAGATCTAAACTTCCACTTGCAACGCAGGTGCTCGTGCCCAGCGGCACGAGCCGTGTTGCATGTCCAATTTCAACCCCTATAAAAGGGGATCCACTCCATTGGGATATGGATCGAGGCCAGGGTGTTGATGTAGGAAACACCAGATGATCGAACCCAAGTTTTAATAATGGCAAAGTGTTCAAAGTTAAGGATTATTATGGTTCTAATAAGTCTGACTAAGTGTGTAGGAAAGTCCTAAGTGAGTTTAGGTAAGATAAAAGTCCTAGTGAATACTAGGCATGTGGAAAATCCTAGTTGCAGCTAGACAAAGAAGTCCTGATCTAAGGGACTGGGTAGAAGTCTTAATAGGTTGAGGACATCGGGTGAAAAATCCTACTAGTCGAGGACAGTAGGTGAAAGTCCTAGAGGTCATAGACACCAGACAGAAGATTGGATGGGTTGGGGATCGTCGTCTAGTAGAAAGTCCTAAAGTCTCGAATATTGAGCAAAAGTCCAAACGGTCTGGAGGACCAGCTTGACATCAGGTAAACTCTTCTAATAGGAGTAGGTGAGAATGCTTTCCTCTTTGAGGGAACAGTATGCGTTGGTTTGACCTAGGGTTTCATGAAAATTTGAAAGTCATAATCGAACAGTCCTAAAACTGTCAAATTCATTCAAAATGATATATTTTACTTATTGTACTAATTCTGTGGTGTAGGAAATTGAACCTAGAAGATTGTCTAGAAAATGGGTATCCAGGCACTCGAATTAGTTCCAGGCACCTAAAGATCCAAGTGCCCGGACTAGGTCCAAGCGTCTAGACTGGGCTGAACTTAGTCGCGCATACAAATGAGTTGGTACGCTTCAATTTGTCGGCACACGTCAGCGTTCAGGCGTTCGAGAGTGGTCTAGACACCTAGGTAAGGATAAAAGTTGTTGGATAGAGTTTCGATGAAAGAATGCCACATGGGGGCGACCGGGATCGATCTAGGCGCCTGAAGGTGGTCTATAAAATGGACTTCTACCAACACCTCAAAGACAATAACTTCAATAATTTACTCTATTGCACACTACTCCAAAGATGGCTCGGCGACACTATAATATTGCTCTGATAACCAAAAGCACGAATCTCCAAATCTTTAGTTATCGATATATTTTCATTTATAGCACTTAAACTATTATCACTTTGTACTTGTACTTATTCAGAATTATTAGTGGATTGCCCAACAAAAGAGATTGACAATCAAGGGCCTTGGAGTAGGAGTCATCATAGGCTTTAAATCAAGTATAAAACAATGTGTTAGCTTTATCTCTATTGATTCTTCTTTAGAATTCTTTCTTTCCGCTGTGTATAGTATTGATTTATGGAAAAAGTGAAAAAGTCACAAGCATTATTCACGCCCCCCCTCTAGCACTTTCAATCCTATACTAGGGACTTGGTCCTCTCCTAAAGAGAGGGTTTTTCTCTCTTAGAGAAACCCTAGAGTCATTATCTTAGTTGATCCGCCTGATCCGTCCTCCTCTGGAGTAAGGAAACACTATGAAGACACCAACAATCTCCTTGATAAGTATTTCTTTTTCTTTATATCACATTTTGATGTAAGAATGCTTTATATTGTGTCTTTGGTTTGTAAATCCTTCGCAATGGAATAAATCTCCAGATCTAGAAATTAGGGAGTAGTTATGATGTGATGTGATATATGAATTATATATTTGAACATTTTCTTGTGTTATGATATGTTTATTGATATGGTCTCTATGTGTTGTGTCTTGTATATATTTGACTAAATGTGTGTGAAGTCAACTTATGTAGATATAGAGGTTTGTTCACTATATATGTAGAGGAGGGGCTTTGAATTGCATGATTAGGGAATATTGTGATAAAAGGTATCCTTACTCTCTACAGCATCCCCTTAAAATGGAGAGTAATTCCCTACTAGGGAAGCTAATTAGAGTTTGTGATTTTTTTTTTCAAATTAATATTAGGAAGTGACTTGTATAATCTAGCAATTGTATGATCGGAGGGCCTTAGGATATCCCTTTAACTGGACTTTCTAGGCTACCTCTTCAACTTAATTATATTAATCTACCATTAGAAAGTACATTAGATAACTCTAGTGATTATATGACCGGAAGGTCCTAGGATAACCCTTTAACCGAACTTTCTAAAATTACTTCTTTACTTAATGACATTAGAACTTGGGTAAACTCTCTAGTGCGATCTTCATGGGGTTGTGTTGAACTTTAGTTAGATACCCTACAAGAATGTAAGCATGAAGTAAGGTAAATGAGCAATGCATGGAGATATTAACTAGCATCATAATGAAACTAAAATCCTGGATTCATCCCCAAACTCAACTTCACCTTTGGTCACTTGTGCTTCCTCTCTCTTCTCTCTCTCTACTATCTACTCCAGCTCTCTCTTTTCTCCTCTCTTTCTCTTCTCTCAATAACTCTCTCTCTCTTTATGTCCCTGGGGCTATGGTGTCGCAGTAGGACATCCAAGTTGTCACTCAGGCACCTGCGAATTTTTTCTCAAATGGGGTATAACCAAATGATGCTAGGCTCTGAGCTAGCCACCATGTGTACACTTCTTGAGTTACCTTGATGTTCAGTGGAAAACTTCCATGGGGTCGGGTCAGTCACCCCGAGAGATAGTCAATGAGGATAAATGGGATTATCATTTTTCAACAACTCTCTCTCTTTCTCAAGAGCTCGTGAATCAACTTTTGATTGTCTCGATAATTCAATATACCAAATCAACTAGTGCATGCTTAATCATCGATCCCAGTGGATTCGATCTTTTTATTACTTGACAATATAGTTGTGCACTTGTTGTTGATGCTATCATCCTTGGGTCAAGGTTGACCAAGTTGGCTAAGCTCGGATTAATTTAAGTTTAAGTTTTGATGTTTGACAATATGTGAAAGAGAAGTCAAGTAGGTCAAGGAAAGACTGAATACTTGTCTGGGAAGCCCTAATTAGAGTTTAGGTAATGGGAAGTACAAGTGGGGCTAGGCAGTGGAAGACCGAGTTGGAAACTAGGTGATGGAAATCCTAGCAAGGCTAGGAGGTTGAAGACCTAGTTAGGAACTAGGTGTTGGAAATCCTAATGGGGCTGGGCAGGGAAGACCTAGTTGGAAACTAGGCTATGGAAGTCCTAATGGGCATAGGCCATTGAAGGCGTAGTTGAGAACTAGGTGATGGAAGTCCTAGCGGGGCTAGGAGGTTGAAGATCTAGTTGGAAATTAGGCGATAGAAGTCCTAGAGGGGCTAGGTAATAGAAAAGTCCAAGTGGGTTAAAGGTGGACTGAATGCTTGGTGATGAAATCCAAGTGGGGCTAGATAAATTGAAAAGTCCAAGTGGATCAAAAATTGAACGAACGCTTGGTGGTCGGAAGTCCAACATGAAGTTGGCATGCAACGAGGAAGTTTTGATATAGTAAACTTCCGAAGGGCATAACTTTCGACTCGGATATCACAACAAAGTGATTTTTATTGTAAAACAAAGATTGTTTAGAGATCTATGCTTGTCAAACCCTGAATCCTAAATCCTAATCCTAAAATCTATCAATCAACTGATAGATTTGATTAGTCGACTAATGGCTTTGGCAACTAAATAGAGGTAAGTTGATTCGATTTCTAGACTCAACTGATGGGTAAGATCAATCGACTGATAACTTAGAAAGAGAATAGAAGAGAGTGAGACTAGCTTGTTATGTTCCATTGATGAGATCAGTTGATTGATGTGAGACATCAGTCGACTGATGTCGAATTGAAGAGCACAAAAGTGAGTGGGACACGTGTGCTCCATTCGACTGTTGTGATCAGTCAATTGTTATTTTCATCAATCGACTGATCTTCAACTTGAGACAAAACCAAACAAGTTTCAGAAGCATCATAGACCATTCAATGGTCAGAGGCCACATCAATCGACTGATGGGTAAGATCAATCGACTGATAGACAAAAATCAACCCTAACCTAATGGCTTTAAAGGAGGGTTTTCGAGAAGTTTTTCGGAGCTAGTTCTTGGATGATTTAGAGTGAAGTGTTACTGCATTTCCGAGTCTACAATAGGCTATTCTAAGAAAGAAAAGAGCAATCAAAGTAAGGTTCACAGTTGTAATCATTTTAAATATCTTGTGTAACCTAGTTTGTATTTCTTGCTGCATTTTCTTATTATAAGCCTGTGCGAAGCTTCTCCATCTTCGGATTATTTTTTAAAATGAATGTGTTCATAGTGAAGCAATATGCACCATGTGGATCCTTTGATTAGTCACCTTAAGGAGGTGGAGATCAAGTAAATCGCAGGTGTTAGTATTGTAGAGTTTTCGTTTCGAGTATCCACTGCAAATCATCATCGAAGAAGTGAACGAAGCTATTCACCCCCCCCCCCCCTCTAGCTCACATTGGTCCTAACACTTGTGGCCACACGACATCATTAATCCTCAATAACATGTTTGTGTATGTATTTGTGTATGATCTAACTCTATTTTCTCATTAGATATGGAAGATTAGACTTAGTACACCCCATGGCGATTGTATAAATGCATATTTTACAATTATAACAAATGAAGACAAAACCTCTAACACATCATACTACCTATTCATATTTTATGGGGTTGAGTTTGCTATAAGTATTTGACTATCTGAACTAATCTTATTTATTTTTTCTTGGATTTATCCCACTAAAAATGGATCTTGTTTACATAAGCAATGATTGAGATAATGGATGTTAACGCATTGCAATCAAACTGATGAATTTAAGGCTATTAGATATATCTTCTACCCTCTTAATAACACAAATGATCATTGGCAGCTAATGGTCATAGACATGGATAAAGGTTTATTTATATATTATAACTCTCTCAGCAATACAAAAAAAATGCACTTCTATGTTTGAGACTACTGTAAGTATTAAGTTATATATTCGTTTTACATTAAGTTTTTGATATGTATTGATTACTAATGTTATTTACGTGTAGATGGAGTTTTTTAAGAGTCTAAACGGCTCATACTTTGAGATGTGGCATCAAGGTTTACCACTTATTTCCTTAAGAAAGTTTCAAATGATTCAAGTAAATGACTCCACACAAAGCAAATCGTAAGTATTTGTTTATTTATCATATTCTTGATTGCAATTGATTCTTACAAGTAGGTCTATTTAATCTTGTAGGTTAGATTGTGTTTTTTTTGTGATGCACTATGTCAAGAGTTTGATGTGTCAGAGGTCAATTGAATTCAAACAAACTGAAATGAAAGCTTATGGATTTAGGGTTGGACATAAAATTATGACAGACAAAAACTGGTTAGAGCAAACGTGATGTTGTGGTCTATGTATATCAAAGATAAAATTCAAATTATATATTTATATTAAAAATAATGTAATATGTTGTTGTTGTTGTTATAATATAGTTATTCACATGATGTTGATTTTGTTGTATCAAATTTTAAGTATATATTTGTTAAATCACGTTATTGCAACTATGAACCCATAGTTACTATAATGTAAAGTCTGTATTGTAGCAACTACAGACCCTTGGTTGATACAACGTTTGAGTATATACTTATCAGGCAAATGAAATACTTGGTTGATATGAAAAAAACTAACATGTGCCTGCATGGAATGTTATCAAACTCAAATTTTCTATAGTTACAAGATATGTAATTCCTTTGTTTAGCATGTGTGAGACCCCTTAGTTTGGAGGAAGAATAACTTTGAAAATTCATCACATGGTAAACTATTAATAGATGTTTATTGCACATAATAACCATGACTCTCATTCATTTGACTTTAAAACTCCACCCATTTATTTTTCATGTACCCCTTAACCATTTGAGTTTCCATTGGCCAATTTGTTTTAATCCTGGGGTGCTTATGCAAATCAATATGGTCAACAACTAGCTCATTATTTCTTTGGTGTCTCAGTGCCCTATTGAAACGGATGATAAAATCTATTAATGAGTTCTTATTTGACATATACCTCTTGAAAAATAAATGTGAGCTTTCAGATCTCTGACTACTTGACATTCCAATAAAATACACGGCTAAAATATGCTAGCTCCCACTTGTATCGCTATTCATACATCAATGACAACTAATCATTTTTTCAAGTTAGCATACTTGATAACCTCTTCCCATGAATTCTCAAATTCATCAGGTGTTGTAAACTTTCTAAGATATAATCTTTATGCTTTGATAGTAGTCATGAAAATCAAAGGGTTCAATTTATCTGGGAATTTGCTAAGTATGTGCCATAAACAATATCGATAAACTTTTTGAGGGAAAACTTGGGTAATAACTTTCATCATAGTAAGATCCTGATCAGTAATGATCAAGTTTGGTGCACCTTTAGGTATAACTTTGTAACGACCCACCTTCTACTGACTAGGCTGTAAGGCCGGGGGTTACTTATATTGTGCTAACTGAACTATAAGGTGCGGAAGCTGTACTAATTAAATTCTACCCTGCTAACGACTAGTAAGAACCTATAACTTGTGTTCTAATTACCTAGTCATTGTTGTACATACACTGAAGAATGGGAGCTAAACTTGCTATCTGATCAAAAACCTGAAATTAGACACTTCTAGTTGAAATCAGACTTTTCAATCGATCGGCTGATCGATTGGAGTGGTTTGATCAATCCACTGGTCGATCCAACGTGCTACTGTGCACGGAAGTCCCGTCTGGATCGATTGGCTGATCGATCCAGTCTGGCCAATCGATCCAGAGATCGATTCAGAAGCTCTCTGTTCACGGGAGCAAATTTCTCGATCGATCGGCTGATCGATCCATAACCGATCGATCAGCTGATCGACTCATCAGCTCTCTGTACGCGGCAGATCGCGTTTCGATCAATCGGCTGATCAATCGAGGGCTCCTCAATCGATCAGCTGATCGACTCAATGGCGTTCTGTACGCGGGGACTTCTTCCAATCGATCGGCTGATCGATTGAGGACTGCTCAATCGATCGGCTGATCGATTGAGGACTGCTCAATTGATCGGCTGATCGATTGGGTTTCTGATTTCTGCAGAAATCAGACCCGACCTCGTACAGAACCTTCAGAAATCCAACTACAAACACAACACTACCACTAGGCATGTCATTACTCATGGTTAGCTATCTAACATCCAAACAATAAGTAATCTAAGCATAACTTTCATGATTCAAGACACTTAACATCCTAAACTGCAGGAAAGTAACAACATAAGGAAATGCTAAGTTTGAAGGTTTGCTAGTTCCCAAAAATCTTTATTCCAAGTTCCTTCCCACACACATCTTTATCGCAGTGACCTCCAGCCTCCGCTAATCCATCTTTCCTTTACTTTTATCTGCAGTATAAGGAAAAAGGAAACTATAAGCTTGGGAGCTTAGTAAGAAACCATCTACCTCACAAAACATGCATTTGATAAGATCATGCCTTCAAAAGATGCTATTTAAAATACATGCTGAAAATGCTAAAACATGACATATGGACAATTAAATCATGCTAAACAATTACTGAACAAAAGGCTACTCATTGTATCAACAAGCTAACTAAATCGATACATAAACTAGGCTATGTGTTATAACACCAAGACAATAAGGAAAACTAAACTGAAGCTAAGCTGTATTCACGTATCGGGTTGTGAAGTTTGAAAACTATTTTCATAAATAGATAAAAATACTAAACATACTGCTGATGGGCCCGGCAATTGTACTTGCTGTGCACACATCCCTAACTAGGCCCGAGGTAGCAAGTCTCGAATCTAGTAGGGTACTAGGTTATCTAAACCTAGGGACGGCTATGGGAGCCCAACCCAAGGACAACTGAAGTCCAATACAGTGCCACTGATAAAGTAAAATACTGTTTATAAACTGATTTATCATATCTTGCTTTTACTAGGTTATCTGAACCTAGAGCTAGGTTATCTAAACCTAGAGGCGACTATGGGAGCCCACCCATTGGACCGTAGTCTTATATCACTGAAGCAAGACTATATTTGCTAATTAAAATGCATATAGGGCATTTAACTGAGCTATTAAAATGCTTACTATAGCATTTAACTATTCTAGGCATTTTATCGAGCACTTGGTGGACTCTAATTCTGCATATGGCTAAACTGAGAACATAAATACGAACTAAGGGTATAAAAACATACAATTAGCTACTTATACTGCAGGTGAGGGGTTACTTACATCCTGCTCTAGTTTTCTTACGAATCTGATCGCTAGTTTTCCGGAGAAGAAAATCTTTTCGACGATCTTCTTACGTCTATACTTTCTTCTCGCGGAGGGGAGCGTCCTCGTGCCGGAATTGTCGCCGGAAGGTGCTCCTATGGCCCTAGGGATGGAACCCAAGGTTTTCTTGGGCTCGTTGTGCCGAGAGGGTGCGGGAGAGAAGGAGGCGCCGGGTGAGGGTTTGAGGGAGAGGTATCGTTCCAAAATAATAACTCTCTACTTAATTTCCCTATTTATATTAAGTGATTAATACACCCCCAACTCAACCGTAAGTATAATTGTTCTCCTCTTCTTTCAGCACACCCCTGCTGGGGCCCCTTAGTTACTAAAGTCACCCTATATGTCATAGAGTTCATAGGTCTCGGGTTTAATTCCCGCTTAGGCTATTTTACATTTTTATTTAATTTTGCTACTTCGGTTATTCTAAAAATTCTAGAAAAATATCCTAAAATTCTCGAAAATAATAGAATATTTCTAAAATAACTTTGAGAATTTTCAGGCGTTACAAACTTACTTTCTTAAGCAACTAAATAAAAAACTTAGCTTTTTCATCACTTAGAAACCCGCAACCAAAAATAATGGTCTACTAATGATGATTAACTCCTATAAATGGTGTAAAATCAATCCATATTTGTTCGTGTTATATGTCGTGCAAATATAACTATATCGCCAAATATACTATATGCCCTCCTTGATATATGATCTGCCCAAAAATACCTACTAAATTTGTAATCTGAATTAGTCCTGTAATCAAAGAAAAAAGGTTGAATTCTTCTCTTTTTCAGATGCAATAACTATCAGTGTTTCAGCATCAATACCTTTTTATTCATCTCTTAGCTCTTTCTTTAAGTTTCTAATATTTCTTTCTATGCAACCTACTGCTTAGTCTCTCCATACTCTATCTCTAATAATCACATTTGTTAACAAGTTGATACATTGACCTCTGAAAATTGTTGAGTTAATGCTTTTTTTGTTGTCAAAATATTACGATGTAAGTATAGCAAATATACCTTTAAAGGAGTCAATAGTGGATAATTATGACTTTCAATAAAGCTAGTGACTATTAGGACTTGTGTGACAGGTAAGACGGGGTGAATTGCCCTGAAGAAAAAAAAATAGACCTTTCTCTATCTTTTAAAATAATAAAACACTTGTATAAAAAAAAGGATTGATAAACAAATTAATAATAAAAAGAGACAGCAGTTTACATGGTTTATAATCAGAATATTGCTAATTCAAGACTATGAAAAGCTCACTATGAAGATCTCCTTCGAACAGAGTAGCCTCTTACAATGATGGCAGCTCACAAACAAAGTAGTAAACCAATAAATAGATTCATATATAAGTGATTTTGAACTACTAAAATCAGTGCTGCATTTATAGCCCTACTTCGTACGCCTAGAAGGGTTTTAGGCGCCTGGGTGTGGATAAAATTTTATCTACATCGCAATGGAATGCAACAGAAGAAGATAGAATTTTCTAGACGAAGCGCCCCCAAGGGCTCCCAAGGGATTCGGACGCCCGAACCGTGTTGATACAGTCCCTTGGACGAAGCGCCTAGGGGATCCGACCACCTGGAAGGTCTGAGCGCTTGGACCAAGTCCAGGCGCCTCGAATAGTCAACATCTTGTTGACTGTCCGATTTCTCCCTGTTTCAGCTCCGTTCGCTTGAGTGATTTTGGTCATTCGGAATAGGGTTCACCCGATCTCATTTTCTGGCATTCTCCTTGAGCAAGCTTCTGCTTCGGCATCTCGTCCCTCGAAAATACTGCCCGCTTCCTTCTCATCCGCCAGCGTACTCTTCCGCAGTTCCTCGTTCCTCTGACGTATTGAGCCCGTCGACTCGTTGTTATGCCGTCCTTCTAGCTAGCTACGTCTTTCGCTCATCTTTTTGTGCTCCTAAGTTTCTACACACTTAGACACAAGGCATCAAACAAACACAAGACCTAACTTAACTCGGTTGACTACATCAAAACTACCTCGAGGAACTAAAATCTCCCCCATTTTTAATGTGCATCAACCTAAGTTAGAGTTAGGGTAATAAAAACATAGAGGTAATAAAATAACAGTTAAAACTAGAATTTTACAATTTATAAAATTAACCTCCTCCTAGACTTAAGTTCTCATTTCTCATTCTCCCCCTTTGATCACAGCAAAAATAAAATCAGGAAAAACAACGTTAGAAAAAAAAAATTGTAGCTTTTTCTAAGGGTTAAGGAGATAGAAGTCAAGGGAAAAAAATTTTTACAAAATAATTTTCTAACAAATCTGAATTTTTCAAGATTTAAGAATCATATTTGTAAAATTATTTTGTGTAAAATCATAATTTTTGCAAGTTAAATTTTGAAATTAGATTTTCATACAAATAAATTTTCAAAAATTTTCTAAGTATTGAGAATAGAATGTATAACAATTGAAAATTTAATTTTTCAAAGATAAGTTTTCAATATTTTTTAGCTTTAAAAATAAGGTTTTAGATAATTAATTCATAGAAAATTTATTGTTTATCAAAAATTTATAAAAAAATATTTTCAAATAGAATTTCAAGGGATCTATCACTATAATAAATTTGGATAAGAATTTTAAAAAGAAGGATTGTATGAAAAATATTTAAAATAGATATGATTCCAAAAATAAATATTAAAAATAGTTTTATTAATCTAAAAATCATGCTAATTTTTCTCGTTATTCAAAATATAGTGATAATTCTCTAAAAAAAAATAGGTTTGTCAAAATACATATCCAAAATATTTTAATTTTAAATTATGGCTTTTTAATAAAAAATTTATAAAATAATTTTTAATTGAATAAAATTATTAAAAATTTAATACTAAGAGATTTTTCATTCTAGCAATAGAAGAAAAAATATAAAAGATAAATATTAACAGTAAGCATATAAAATTAATTTTGAAAGTGAAATTCATATTTCTAAACATAAAACATGCATAATCATTTAGTTTAGACTAAGCAAGATCTAAGGACCCAAAATAAATTTTTACCTACTAGATTAACAAGAAATTTCTTGGGTATATATTTTTATGATAATTTTTTAATTTGACCCTTAGGATATTTAAGATACCAATTTAGACTTTTATAATTTTTTTCAGGTATTTTGATTATAACATGCAAAGTGTCTGGATTTTTCAATTTGGTCCTTCAATTTTTTCATTTTCATCTTTTAATTTATCATACATTTCTAAGGGGCATGTACTTGATATGATTAGTTTTAATTCAAAAACTTTTTTTTTATTATTTTTTTAATTTTAGCTTATATAATGATCTAGTCATAGATTTAATACTTGAATATAACTTGTCAGGAGGTAGTAAACATCACTCACTTACCAGATCTGCTCTGAAGTTTGTTTCTTCCTCCTCGTTGTAGTTTTCTTCTGAGGAGCCTCCCCCTTCGTCTATACTTTCCTCCTCGTGACTTGCCATCAGTGTAAGTCCAGCATACTCCTCCAAATTAGATTCTGATGACGACTCATCCCAAGTCGCTTTCAAGTTTTTGTACTTTGTTATTGTACTTGGTCCTTTCTTGTTGTCCTTCTTGTTCATTTTTGGACAACCCTCCTTGATGTGTCCTTCTTCATTATAGTTATAGCATCTTATCTTCCTTGCTCTTCTTTTCTTTTCTTGTACTTGATTAAACTTATTAGTTCTAAAAAATTTCTTAAATTTTCTTACTATACATGTTGTTTCATCATCGTCGAGGGAAGTGTCAGCGTCTGATTTATCCTTCTTGGCTTTTAGAGCAATATTGTTTAATTTTTCTATTTCCTGAGAATCTACACAGTGAGACATGTGAAGTTCAAAAGTTGAAAACAAAATTTCAAGGGTACTTACCTTGAGGTCCTTAGAGATGTAGTAAACATCTACTAAGACTGACCACTCTTGTGTTCTCGAAAAGGCGTTAAGTGCGTACCTTAAAGAGTCACGATTTGTTACTTTTTCTCCTAGATTGTTGAGGTGATCATATCTTTGATCCTTGTATGGAGCTGGCTACCTTCTCTCCTATGTTCATCCGGAGGTTCATCAGTTGGCTTCGGAGGATGTCCCGCTTTGCCGGTTTGGCTTCCGAAGTACCTTCGTGAAGTTCCAGGAATTTTTTTCCCAAAGATCTTTGGCGGAGTCGTAACTTCTGATCCGGCTGACCTCTTGGGGTGGAAGAACACTAAGCAGATGGAACTCTACTTTTCCATTAGCCACGAAGTTGGCTTGCTCCTTCATCCATGTGTACTCTTGTCTTTCTCGGCTTAGTGCTGATCCGTAGGTGCTACAAAACAATATTTTATAATTAATAATATTTCAAAGTCGGTCTTGAAGAATACCTTCATGTGTTTTTTTAATGTTAAGAAATCTCCCTCAAATTTTGATGGGTAGATGCTGGATCCGGCCAGCTCTTTTATTTCATATGGTGGTTAGTCTTTCTGAAGCAAGTCTGGCTCTGATACCACTTGTTAAGACCCGTGCAGCCAGCAAAAGGGGGTGAATTGCCCTGAAGAAAAGAAAATAGACCTTTCTTGATCTTTTGAAATAATAAAACACTTGTATAAAAAAAAGGATTGATAAACTAATTAATAAATAAAAAGAGGCATAACTATTTACTTAGTTTATAATTAGAAGATTGTTAATCCAAGACTATGAAAAGCTCACTATGAAGATCTCCTTCGGGCAGAGTAGCCTCTTACAATGATGACAGCTTACAATCAAAGTAGTAGGACAGTAAATAGATTCATATACAAGTGATTCTGAACTATTGAAATCAGGGTTATATTTATAGCCCTGCTCCGAGCGCCTCGGCGTGGATAAAATTTTATCCACATCGCAACGAAATGTAACAAGCGAAGATAGAATTTTTTGGTCCGGGCGCCCAGGCCGTGTTGATACGGTCCCCTTGGACTAAGCGCCCCGGGGCGCCCAAGGGATCCAAGCACCCAAATTGGGTTCGGGCGCCCGGACAGTTCGGGCGCCCGGACAGTCCGGGAGCCCGAACAGTCTGGGTGCTTGGACTTGGTCCAAGAGCCCCGAACAATCAACATCTTGTTGACTATCTGATTTCTCCCTATTCTGACTCTGTTCGCTTAGGTGATTTCGGTCATCCAGAATAGGGTTTACCCGAACTCATTTTCCAACCTTCTCCTTGAGCAAGCTTCTGCTCCGGCTTCTCATCCCTCGGAAACACCGTGCGCTTCCTCCTCGTCCACCAGCGTACTCTTTCACAGCTCCTCGTCCATCGGACGCACCGAGCCTGTCGACTTTCTCCCGTGTCGTTCTTCTAGCTAGCTACGTCTTTCATTCGATTTCCTGTGCTCATAAGTTTCTACATACTTAGACACAAGGAATCAAACAAACACAGGACCTAACTTAACTTGGTTGATAATATTAAAATTATCTCGAGGTACTAACAGTGACAACCCAATTAGGTCAAGTTTGTTCCTTGATAAGTGAAATCTTTGACATATAACCAGTTCTAACTTTGTCATATGCTCTAACACTTGTCCATTGATCACTTTTGCATCTTTATTCCACCACATTTGATTTGTATGCCCTTTTTTAAAACATACAAATGTTTTCCAGATAATTTCATTTGTCCTCTTATTTTTTTTTGCTATTGTTTATCCTTGCGCTAAATCTGGCTTCTCATGGATATCCATTATAGAACGAAAATGCACCCTCTATTAATAAGAATTTCATCCTAATTTTTGGCTTTCGATCATCTGTAACTTGGGAAATAATAGTTGCTCCTCGCCGCCATTTTCTTCCATTGCTAGGGAGTGTTAGATTCTGTAATTTTATGAAGTTCTCAACTAGATCTTGTTGTGACATAGAGTTAAACTTGTTAAGAAGAATAGAGGTTCTGGATTACCAATATGCTTTGGATTGCAAATGGACATTATAGTTAGCACGTTGTAATAGCTACGGTACCGTAGTCGCTACAAAATTTTTATTTAGGGTTTAGAAGTTGTAACGGCTATGGTACCATAGTTGCTATAATATTCTTGTTTAGGGTTTAGAACATTATAGTAGCTATGGAACTGTAACTGCTACAACGTTCTTATTTAGGATTTAGAACGTTGTAGCGGCTACGGTGCCATAGCTGTTACAATATTCCTGTTTAGGATTTAGAATATTGTAGTAGCTATGGAATCGTAACTGCTACAATTTTCTTATTTGGGATTTAGAACGTTGCGACGACTACGGTTCTGTAGCTTCCGTAGTTGCTTCAACGTTGAATCCGACCATAACAATGAGATTTGGGTGAAGGAGGAAGATGTAAAAACCCCTTCGAATGAGAACTGAACTGACATATAAATCTAAACCCTAAATAATAAAACAAGGAAGTAGTGAAGAGTTAAAGGAATATAGGTGCATACATGGACACTGTAGATGAACAACCACAGGCAAGTGAGGTGAGGTGGCACCTAGGGAGTTGATCGGCAAAGATGATGAGGAACGCGGAGTCGAGGAATTCGAAAGGGAGCTTTGAGAGGGAAAAATGAAATTAGAAAGATGTATCTTTTTAATTCTAATGGTGTAACTTCGACGGTTCAATTGCTACAGTTGAATTTTTTTTTGAAAAAAAAAGGTGAAGTTATATATATATATATATATATATATATATATATATATATATATATATACTCTAATTACGACTTGTCTGATCAACCTTCGATATCAAAACCTTGCTCTATGAAACGATCATATCAATGCAATAACTCCTCTTAATTGTCACATTTAGATGATGCTCTTCGTTGCTATATATCGACTATGGGTCGATGTAACTAATTAATTAGGACAGCACAGAGAAACCATGTGGGGAGGAGGAGACAGCAATTAATTGATGATATAATGGGAGGGTAAATGCTCGTTGAATATCCACAAACAACTTAAAACTTCAATTTTTTCTTTTAAAAAAAAAAACTTAAAACTTCAAAGGAGTGGAGGGTGGAGGCATTTGCGTCGGATCGTAAACAAGTTAATTTTCTTCTCGTTTATTAATATTTCTTCGAATTAACGACTTACATGGAGGCCCATTTAATAGTTGATTTAAAAGGTGTTGGGCTCGAATTTGGGCTGATTCAATCCAAGGCAGGTCGGGCCATTAGTGCTTCAATAAGATAATATTAGGTCAGGTATTTTGAATATATATACTAATTTTTTATATGGTTAAAAGGTACAAAATACCAGGAAAAACAAAAACTAGTTGATTAATAAAATTTAAAAATAATATCTACTTTCTCTACCGAACATTTCCAATACCAGAGTGTGAAACAGACAGAGCTGGGAATCAAATCTGGAGCCTAACTCGAAGAATTGACAATTCGTTTATAAATGGAATACTTTATTCAACTAAGTAGCTTAAGGCCGCGCCATGTGTCAACGCGATTTTGGCTTCGAGACAGCCAAACCACCAAATCCAAATCCACTATTTCGACTATAAAACAAAATCACTCGATACAATTTTCATTTTAATTCCTCGACCAGAGTTTAAAGTCGAACCGAAAGTGATCGGCTTTCGGTTACCCATTGATCGGTCTTGCCGTCTTCGCACGTGTTGGCTCGGCTATTAATTCCCGAACAGCGCACTTGTTTGGGCGACACGTCATTCTATTTTGAGCTTAATCATTTTTGGTTTGGGCCTCGCTTGCACTTTCTTATTTGGTCAACTGTTTCGTCCATTTCTTTGTTTGTGACACCACAACTGCCACTGTCGATCTTTCTTTGTTTATTATTTTTTTTTTTTTGCAATTATACTTTCCGATAAAGAGTCACGATAATTTTTTTTAAAAAAAACAACTAATTGCTCAAATATTTCTGAGAATAGAGGGGCAACGATAGAAATAAGCTTGCGTGATTGCGAGACAAAACTAGGAATTTTATATTGAGGTGAAAGACATGTGTTTAGTTGAGGGGAGTATATCGTTGCCTCTTATTTGCCCATCTATTTCTATACCCCTATATCTCTCATAATTAGACATTAATGTGTCCCCTCGGATGGATATAATGACTAGCACATGAGGTATTATCACAATGAAGTCTGAGATTCGAATCTCGGTAAAGTCGAGATAAATGTCTCCCTTATGTGCTAGTCACTATTCCAAAGGCTAGTAGTCGTCGTTGATTTACCTCCTCCGTATTATCCCTGGGACGAGTTGGCGGGGGCGCTGGGGGCAAGCGTATTCACCTTTTTTACTATAATAATTGGACGTTAATGTGAATTTTCTTCTGTCATGAGAAAAAAAGGAAAAATAAGAGAAGTCCAAGAAAATTGATGATCATATTTTTGGCAAGAAAAAGTTCTTGCAAATTGGAAGATCGAATGTAAGGTAAGAGAAATTCAAAAAGATCGATGATCGGATTTTTGACAAGAAGAAATCTTTGTAGGTCGGAAGACTGAATGTAAGGTAAGAGAAGTCCAAGAAAATCGAGGATTGGATTCTTAGTAAAAAGTGGGAACTAGAGCAAATCATAAGATCAGATGTTATGGTAAATGAAGACTTGGAGATGAGGAAGCTCCAATATGCACAAAGTCCAGGGAACAGGAGGTTCATCTGACATGAGGTAATTGTGTTGAGAGATTGTTGGTACAATTGTCATTAGGTCAAGGTTGATCAGTTTGACTAAACTCGAGTGAATTCGAGTTTGAGTTTCGATATTTAGACAATATGTTAGAAGAGGAGGCCAAGTAGGTCAAAGTTGAACGGATACTTAATTGAGAAGTCCTAATGCGAAGTTAGGCAAAGATAAGTCTTAATTATGGTTAGGCAAAGGAAAGTCCAACTGAGTCAAGAAGGACCGCACATTAGTAAAGGAAAATCCTAACTAATATTAGGCAGGGTGGAAGTTTACCGAGTGACTAGTCCTTGTAGGATCGTTGCGCTAGAGGAGGGTGAATAACACTCATGGCTTTTCACGTTCGTTTAAAACTCGGAGTAAAACGCAGCAGAATAAATAAAGAACGAAAGTAAAAAAACAACACTAACAAGTTTATTTTTACTTGGTTCAAAACCTTTAATGACTCCTACTTCAAGACCCGCGATCGTCGATCACTTTCATTGGGCAATCATGAATAGCTCAAACGAGATTACAAATTTGAAGTACAATAGCTATAAAATAAAGTTACTGACAACCAGGAGAATTAGCAGAGATTCGATCATCGGTTGTCAGCGCAGTGTTTCAGTGTCGTAGAGTCATTTACGGAGTAACGCGCAAGAGCAAAAGTTGTTCAAATTGTTGTGTAGTAGTTGTTGGTCGAACCCTCTTTTTATAGTCTCATTCGAGTGCCTGGATCCCTCTCCGGGAGCCCCACTGGGCTGATGTGGTTGTATCTCTTCGAAACTTCATCCTGGAAGTATATCTATGTCTGGGCACCCGGACCACCTTCGGTCGTCTGGACCGTTGACATGGGTCAGTTAGTCGACGCGCTCCAACTCAGCATAAAGATGAATTTTTGTTGGTATGGGTGCCTGGAGCAACTCCGAGCACCTGGACAATCCAGGTAACTCAATGGTGAAGGCAACCACCTGGGGCGCTCCCTCGTTGCCACTGACCTAGGTGCCTAGAGCAACTTCGAGCGCCTGGACGTCCAGGCGCCCGGACGTCCAAGTGCCCGGACAAGCTTCAAACACCTAGAGTCTTGTTTTCCAGCCATCTTTTGTTGGTTGCTACTCGAAAAGCCTAGAGGTTCCACTGTACAAAAATTTTGTACAAAGGTCTGAACCTTTTCCTAGCTACCATGTGTTCTTTTAAATTAAATTTTGGATCGCCTGCGGAACTTAACACGTTTGATCCAAAACTTAATCTATTTGTTCTTTTAGGTTTTGACTTGGATCTCCTGCGGAACTTAACACGTTCGACCCAAATCACTTTAAGTTATTAATTCCATTAAATATTAATTTCCATAATTGGTTCCCAGTACTGACGTGGCGAGGCTCATGGCCTTCTTGGATATGGGAGCAACCACCACCGACTAGACAAAACCTTTTATAGAAATCTAATATTTAATTTCCTAAAATAACTTTAGGTTAACCGAAAAGAACAATCAAATCACAAGGAAAAATAAAACAAAAAAAACACAACTTCGAAAAACATATTCGAAATACTAGAATCGTAAGCCTCTTGTATTTGGTATTATTTCCATAAATAACTAGCATGATGCGGAAAGAAAAATTACTAGTTATACCTTCTAGAAAGACCTCTTGATCTTCTACCGTATTCCTCTTCTAACCTCGGACGTTGTGTGGGCAACGATCTTCCTAGATAAGAAACCACCAAGCACCTTCTTCTCCTCCTAGCTAGGTTTGGCCAACACAAAGAAGCTTCACCAAAGGACGAAGAACAAAACACCAACCAAGCTCCAAGGGATACAAGCTATCTCTCCTTCTTCTTCTTCTTCTCCAAGTAGTATCCGGCCACCACAAGAGCTCCAAGCCAATAGAGAAGGTTCGGCCACCACAAAGAGGAAGAGAGGCTGGCCGGCCACAACACCAAGGAAAAGAGGGAGAGAAATAATAGAGGTTGTTCACCACGAAGCCTTCTCTACCCCCTCTTTTATAATCCTTGGTCTTTGGCAAATAAGGAAATTTAATTAAAAACTTCCTTAATTCTTTTGCCATCAAAAGGAAAATTTTATTTAATTAAAAACAATTTTCCTTTTCTCAATTTACATAGCCGGCCACCATCAAGCTATAAACAAGGAGAGTTTTAATTAATTAAAACTTCCTAATTTGTCTCCAGAAATTTATAAAAAATTTCTCCAATAATTTTCCCTTCATGATTGGTTAATAAAAAGAAATTTTATAAATTAAAATCTTTCTTTTAAACATGTGGATAAAAGAAAGTTATCTCTAAAAATTAAAATCTCTTTTAATCTACAAATAAGGAAAGATATCAAATCTTTTCTCAATCTTTGTAGAAACTAATAAAGAGAATTATTAATTTTAAAATTTCTTTAAATCATGAACATGGTTAAAAGGAAAGTTTTCTTAAAATTTAAAATCCTCCTTTAATCAACAAATAAGGAAAGATTTCAAATTTTAAACTCTCTTTAAACATGTAGATGATTTACAAATAAGGAAAGTTTTACCAAAAATTAAAACCATCCTTTTAATCTACAAATAAGGAAAGAGATTAATCTCTTCTCTTAATCTTTGTAGAAAGTTATAAAAGGAAATTTTAATTTTAAACTCTCTTTAAAATCATGATATCCACATAAGAAATAATTTTAATAAAAATCCTTTTAATATTCTAGTGGCCACTAAGCTTGGGACCCAAGCTTTGGCGACCTACATGACTCATCTAATTGGTCTTGGTCAGCTAGCTTGGGTTCCAAGCTAGCTTGGCGGCCCATTGGATGGATAAGAAGGTGGGTATCGGTGGGTATAAATCTCTATATACTAGAGGCTACGATAGGGACCAGAGGAGGAATTGGTTTTGGTCTCCGATGAAATTAAGCATCCGTGTTAGCCCCAAACACACAACTTAATTTCATCAATAATAATTCATTCCACTAAAGAACTATTATTGAACTACGCACCAATCCCAAATTACATTTTGGCTCCTTCTTATTATGAGTGTGTTAGTCTCCCTGTGTTTAAGATAACAAATGTCCACTAATTAAGTAAGTTACTGACAACTCACTTAATTAATATCTAGCTCCAGAGTAGTACCACTCAACTTCATCGTCATGTCGGACTAAGTCCACCTGCAGGGTTTAACATGACAATCCTTATGAGCTCCTCTTGGGGACATTCTCAACCTAGATCACTAGGACACAGTTTCCTTCTATAATCAACAACACACACTATAAGTGATATCATTTCCCAACTTATCGGGCTTATTGATTCATCGAACTAAATCTCACCCATTGATAAATTAAAGAAATAAATATCAAATATATGTGCTTGTTATTATATTAGGATTAAGAGCACACACTTCCATAATAACTGAGGTCTTTGTTTCTTTATAAAGTCGGTATAAAAGAAACGACCTCTAATGGTCCTACTCAATACACTCTAAGTGTACTAGTGTAATTATATAGTTAAGATAAACTAATACCTAATTACACTACGACCTTCCAATGGTTTGTTCCTTTCCATTATGGTCGTGAGCTACTGTTTATAATTTATAAGGTACTGATAACATGATCCTCTGTGTGTGACACCACACACCATGTTATCTACAATATAAATTAATTGAACAACTACATTTATCATAAATGTAGACATTTGACCAATGTGATTCTTATTTCTAGATAAATGTTTATACCAAAAGCTAGGCTTTTAGTATACACTCTAACAATCTCCCACTTATACTAAAAGACTAAGCTGCCATATCTGCTGTCATACATCTGATTCCCAACCCTTCAACATGTCCATCAAAAGCTCTCACCTTAAGGACCTTAGTGAAAAGATCTATAGGTCATCATCTGATGCATTCTAGGCAGCAACAACTTCTCCTCGTTTATACGATTTCTCGTATTGGGTGGTACTTGCGCTCTATTGTGTTTACTTGCCTTTATAGACTTATGGTTTCTTCGAGTTTGCTACTGCACCAATATTATTACAATAAATTGTAATAATCTTTGGACAAACCAGAAATCATATCTAAGTCTATCTTGAGGTTATTGAGTCATTCAGCTTTTATGGCTACCTCAGAGGCTTGCCATATACTAAACTTCTATGGTGGAGTCGAGAAAAACACCTATGCTTATCACTCTTCCATAGTTATGACTTTACCTCCTAAAGTAAACACAAAACCCGAGGTTGACTTATTATTGTCCCTATCCGATTGGAAGTCAAAATCCATGCAACCCACAGGACCAAATTAATCGCCTTGTAAGCTAGCATATAATCTCTAGTGCATCTAAGGTACTTCAATATATGCTTTACTGCAGTGTCCTCGAGTTACTTTGATATCTGCCAACTATGCCTTTGACAAAACAGATTTCTTATCTCGTGCAGAGCATTTATTAGCCGAAGCATAAAGAATCGCCTTTATTTCCTTTATCTCCTTTAATGTCTACAGAGACATATCTTTAGATAAAGTTACTCCATCCTGGTAAGAAACCTTTCTTGGAGTTTTGCATGCTTTAAAACGAGCAAGGATTTTTCCGATGTATGAAGCTTGGGATAAGTAAAATATTCTTTTCTTGCGATCCCTTATTACTTTGATCTCAAGAATATATACATTCTCCCAAGTCCTTTATATCGAATTGTTTGGACAACCATACCCTTACTTCTGACAACATTTTGATATTGTTTCCAACTACCAAAATGTTATCTACGTATAGTACAAGAAATACCACCACGCTTCCATCACACCTTTTGTATACACAAGACTTATCCGGTTACTAAATAAATCCATAGGTCTGAATTACTTTGATAAACCGGATGTTCCAAGACCTTGAAGCTTTGCCTCAGTCCATAGACTGATTGAGCTTTACACAAGATGCTCTTAGCCCTTTGCAATGAACCCTTCTGGTTGCTTTATATGGATGCTTTCTTCAAGACTTCCATTAAGGAATGCTATCTTGACATCCACTTGCCAAATAGATAAAAGAATCCGGATAGACTTAAGCATGGCTACCAGTGAAAAAAGTTTCCTTTTTCATCAAGCCTTGCTTTGAAGGTTTCAACCTTCCTGTCTATCCCTCTTTTCCTATTATAGACCTTTTACACCCAAAGGCTTTTACATCACTTGGTGGTTCTACAAGCTTCCAGATTTTATTAGAATACATATATTCTAATTCTATTATTCATTACTCTTTGCCAAGATGCTGCATATCTATCTTGGAGTGCTTCGTCATATGTCCGGAGATCAGGTTTATGTCCTTCAGGGATCGAGTCCAAAAACTCTCCCAAAACATGAACCTATTTAGGTTGCCTAACAACTCTCCCACTACGACAAGACACTTTATGCAATTGTGTATCATTTGTGATACGTGTTGCAGTTTTCTTGTGGTATCTCATTTTGTACAGTTGGTACTAGGTTAGACATGCCCTTTATTATTTCCTTAAGAACAAATTTACTTATGAGCACGTGGTTCATTATATAGTCCTTTTCTAAAAATCAGTCATTGATTCTAACAATGACCTTCTGATTTTTAAGACTATAAACCTACTTTTGTTTATCTAGGATAACTTACAAACAAGTGAACTCCTATCCAACTTATCATTGTCTCTCTTTAACATATGTGCTGGATTACCCGAATCCGAATATGCTTCAAAATAGGTTTTCACCTATTCAGCAATTCTATATGAGTAGAGAGTTCTAACTTGGAAGGTACTATGTTCACTTTCGTTTTCAGAGTTTATCCTTAAAACAAATTTGGTAATTTTCTGAATAACTCATCATCTATCTAATTATTCCATAAGAGTCCTTTACCTTCTTTCTACTACACCATTCTGTTGGGGTGTACCAGATACAGTTAGTTGGGATTAAAATCCAACTTCTGATAAGTGACTCCTAAAATCTCTCAAGAGGTACTTGCCACTACGATCTTCCATAGTGATTTTTTACTTTAACATTTCTCCGCATCAACCTTGTACTCTTTGAACTAATCAAAGTACTTAGTCTTGCGGTACATTAAGTAAATTTATTTGTATCTTGAATAGTTGTCTATAAAATAGACAAAATATTCAATACTACCTCTTGTCTGGATAGTCATAGGATCACACAAATCAGAATGAACCGTTTTCAACATATCTTTGACTCCATACCCCTTGGACTTAAAAGCTTCTTGGTTATTTTCCTTCCAAGTAAGACTCGTAGGTTGGAAAGATTTCCACTACCAATGAACCCAAAAGTTCATCAGCTACCAATGAATCCTACTCAAGTATAACCTAGCTTTAGATGCCAAAGATATAATTGGTTCATTTCCGAAGGTTGCTTTCTCTTAAATTAGAAGATGTGTTACTAATTTCCATTTGTTGCATCGTGGGAGTTTATTGGATTTGTCAACCATCATACCAGAATAGATAACTTCCCTATTTTTCTTGATAACAACTTTGTTATCAAAATAGACACAATATCTATAATAGTTTAGAAACTGAAATCAGGTTCTTTCTAAACTTGGTACGTAAAGACAATTACTTAAAATCCATATTTTATTCTTATCAAAGGATAAACATCTCCCACTGCAACAGCTACCACTTTTACAGTAGTGCCCATGTGGACGGTGATTTACCTTTCATTTAGTTGTCGGGTTTCCTGGAACCCTGCAATGAATTGCAGACATTATTAATGGCATCTTGTATCTACACTCCAGGTTCTGGTAGATAACACCAGTAGAAATGTTTCAACTAATGAATTAAATACACCTTAATTGTTCTTAGTTCTAAGAAGACAGTCTACCATAATGTCCAAGTCCTATTTCCAATCATTACAATTGGGACTACTAAGTCTTTTTCTATAGTATGACTACTAGGGATTGACAAATATCCTAAGAATCACAAAAATATTTGGTCAAGATCAACTCCTTAAAATCTCCATGAATTTTGTGTATACAAAATCGAAGAGGAGATTTTATTCATTAATTTTATTATCTCGTCAACTTTACTTTATGACGAATAAAATTAATAGTTGATCTGTCTTTGATCAAATATTTGGTCAAAACTCTTTAAAATAACATTGATTCCTCAAATAATATTATTTAAATTCACCAACACCTCAAACACCGTGAATTTTGCATGCCACGTTAGTGTGGACGTATACAAATTCATCATTTGTAAGAGAAGAGTTTTACCTATTGACTATCTTGTCAATATAACTTTTTGACAAATAAAATTACCTCAAACACCATGAATCTTGTATGCCACGTTAGTGTGGACGTATACAAATTCAAACATTTGTAAGAGGGGTTTATTAATTTTATTATATTGCCAATCTAGTTTTATGACAAATCAATAGTTGGTTTCCCTTTGGTCACACAAGTGATAGTAGTGACTCCGTTGGGGAGGATACTATTAAATGTGTCTAAGTGTATACCATTACTTGACACTAAGTCCATTAATAAGATTATGCCCCTTCCGTTGGGGAAGATCACACGCTCTTAATTAACTTCCTATAGTCATCCAAAAATGAAAGTTTGTTCTAGTGATCCACAAACAAGCTCATCCGTTATGGAGGAAGGCACTCAGAGCCAACGCGCAAGCTTGTTTGCATCACTTACAAACCAGTAATGGAGACCATGGGATTTACTTAAAAATCCCTCTCCCACTTAGTTATTTATAAATGAGGAATTTTAACTATGCTAGCCTACTAAATATGTAAACCAACATGCACACACAGCACAATATAAAAGCAATAAATAGAAAATCTAATTTTCAACTATTATGGCTTTTATCTCTAGTTGTCCTCCGTGTGTTGTCATCCCAAGCTGCTGCCATATTTGGCCACCGCCACCGGGTCTAGCTGTCGCATCCATCTTGCTCCTAGTTCCGCTGCGCCTCTGGTCCTTAGAAGGTTCCACGCTTTGCAAGATTCGATCCACGACATAAATAGAATTTTACATTTTTGATCCTATATTCCATAAAAGGAATGTACATGTATCTAGATCAAAAACAAAATCCTAATAAAACTAAATACAGCTCCTGCTGTATTTTATAATACAATCATGCACACACATATAAATGCCCTTGACATGTCCAAGGGTCCAATCACACACATAATAACTAAAAGCCATAATAGTTGGATCCTGCATCCACAAAGTTAGCACATCCTACTATTATCCTGCCTAAATTATGTATGACATGTGCATAATTAAACTAATACCAAATACACAGAGGCAAAACCCTAGCTCTGATACCAATTGTTAGTTGCTACTCGGAAAGCCTAGAGGTTCCACTGTACAAAAATTTTGTACAAAGGTCTGAACCTTTTCCTAGCTACCATGTGTTCTTTTAAATTAAATTTTGGATCGCCTGCGGAACTTAACACGTTTGATCCAAAACTTAATCTATTTGTTCTTTTAGGTTTTGACTTGGATCTCCTGCGGAACTTAACACGTTCGACCCAAATCACTTTAAGTTATTAATTCCATTAAATATTAATTTCCATAATTGGTTCCCAGTACTGACGTGGCGAGGCTCATGGCCTTCTTGGATATGGGAGCAACCACCACCGACTAGACAAAACCTTTTATAGAAATCTAATATTTAATTTCCTAAAATAACTTTAGGTTAACCGAAAAGAACAATCAAATCACAAGGAAAAATAAAACAAAAGAACACAACTTCGAAAAACATATTCGAAATACTAGAATCGTAAGCCTCTTGTATTTGGTATTATTTCCAAAAATAACTAGCATGATGCGGAAAGAAAAATTACTAGTTATACCTTTTAGAAAGATCTTTTGATCTTCTACCGTATTCCTCTTCTAACCTCGGACGTTGTGTGGGCAACGATCTTCCGAGATGAGAAACCACCAAGCACCTTCTTCTCCTCCTAGCTAGGTTCGGCCAACACAAAGAAGCTTCACCAAGGACGAAGAACAAAACACCAACCAAGCTCCAAGGGATACAAGCTTTTTCTCCTTCTTCTTCTTCTTCTCCAAGTAGTATCCGGCCACCACAAGAGCTCCAAGCCAATAGAGAAGGTTTGGCCACCACCAAGAGGAAGAGAGGAAGAGAGGTTGGTCGGCCACAACACCAAGGAAAAGAGGGAGAGAAATAATAGAGGTTGTTCACCATGAAGCCTTCTCTACCCCCTCTTTTATAATCCTTGGTCTTGGCAAATAAGGAAATTTAATTAAAAACTTCCTTAATTCTTTTGCCATGAAAAGGAAAAATTTATTTAATTAAAAAACAATTTTCCTTTTCTCAATTTACATGGTCGGCCACCATCAAGCTATAAACAAGGAGAGTTTTAATTAATTAAAACTTCCTAATTTGTCTCCAGAAATTTATAAAATTTCTCCAATAATTTAATCCCTTCATGATTGGTTTATAAAAAGGAAATTTAATAAATTAAAATCTTTCTTTTAAACATGTGGATAAAAAGAAAGTTATCTCTAAAAATTAAAATCTCTTTTAATCTACAAATAAGGAAAGATATCAAATCTTTTCTCAATCTTTTATAGAAACTAATAAAAGAGAATTATTAATTTTTAAAATTTCTTTTAAATCATGAACATGGTTAAAAAGGAAAGTTTTCTTAAAATTTAAAATCCTCCTTTAATCAACAAATAAGGAAAGATTTCAAATTTTAAACTCTCTTTTAAACATGTAGATGATTTACAAATAAGGAAAGTTTTTACCAAAAATTAAAACCATCCTTTTAATCTACAAATAAGGAAAGAGATTAATCTCTTCTCTTAATCTTTTGTAGAAAGTTATAAAAGGAAATTTTTAATTTTTAAACTCTCTTTTAAAATCATGATATCCACATAAGAAATAATTTTAATAAAAATCCTTTTAATATTCTAGTGGCCGGCCACCTAAGCTTGGGACCCAAGCTTTGGCCGGCCACCTATATGACTCATCCACTTGATCTTGGCCGGCCCTAGCTTGGGTTCCAAGCTAGCTTGGCCGGCCCCATTGGATGGGTAAGAAGGTGGGTATGCGGTGGGTATAAATCTCTATATACTAGAGGCTACGATAGGGACCGAGAGGAGGAATTGGTTTTGGTCTCCCGATGAAATTAAGTATCCCGTGTTCGCCCCGAACACATAACTTAATTTCATCAATAATAATTCATTCCACTAAAGAACTATTATTGAACTACCGCACCAATCCCAAATTACATTTTGGGCTCCTTCTTATTATGAGCGTGTTAGTCTCCCTGTGTTTAAGATATCGAATGTCCACTAATTAAGTAAGTTACTGACAACTCACTTAATTAATATCTAGCTCAAGAGTAGTACCACTCAACTTCATCGTCATGTCGGACTATGTCCACCTGCAAGGTTTAACATGACAATCCTTATGAGCTCCTCTTGGGGACATTCTCAACCTAGATCACTAGGACACAGTTTCCTTCTATAATCAACAACACACACTATAAGTGATATCATTTCCCAACTTATCGGGCTTATTGATTCATCGAACTAAATCTCACCCATTGATAAATTAAAGAAATAAATATCAAATATATGTGCTTGTTATTATATTAGGATTAAGAGCACACACTTCCATAATAACTGAGGTCTTTGTTTCTTTATAAAGTCAGTATAAAAGAAACGACCTCTAATGGTCCTACTCAATACACTCTAAGTGTACTAGTGTAATTATATAGTTAAGATAAACTAATACCTAATTACACTACGACCTTCCAATGGTTTGTTCCTTTCCATTATGGTCGTGAGCTACTGTTTATAATTTATAAGGTACTGATAACATGATCCTCTGTGTGTGACACCACACACCATGTTATCTACAATATAAATTAATTGAACAACTTCATTTATCATAAATGTAGACATTTGACAAATGTGATTCTTATTTCTAGATAAATGTTTATACCTAAAGCTAGGCTTTTAGTATACACTCTAACATCTTTTGCTTTCAATCACCCACACCACAACGTTAGAAAGATAAGCAATAACATGTAAAGTAAAGTGAATTTTAATATCCGGTCCTAACTTTGAGTTTCGTTGAAACTCTAAGTCAGACCAATACCTACTGTTCCCTCTATGGAAAATGCGTCCTCACCTACTCCTCTTAAGAGAGATTACCTTTTGTCAAATCGGTGTTCTAGATCATCTAGACTTTTGCTTAGCATCTGAGACCTCGGGACTTTCTGCTAGACGTCCGATCCCTGACCCGTCTGATCCCTGACCCGTCCAATCCCTGACCCTTCCAATCTTTCACCTGTTGGTACCCCAAGGTTATTTTAATGTGATCAAACAAATTAAGTTAGGTCCTGTTGTGTTTAACCTTGTGTCTAAGTGTACATGAACTTAGGAGCATAGGGCGTCGAGTAAAAGACGTAACTAGCGAGAAGGGTGACACGGGAGAGAGCCGACGGGCTTGGTGCATCTGAGGAACGAGGTACTGCGAAAGTGTACGCGGACGGATGGGAAGGAGGTGCGCGGCGTTTCCGAGAGACGAGAAGCCGAAGCGGAAGGTTGCTTGAGAAGGTCGGAAGTTAGGTTCTGGTGAGCCCTATTCTGGATGACCGAAATCACCCAAGCGAGCGAGGTCGGAGCGGAAAAACCTAAACCGAAGCAAGCGGAGCCGAAGCTGGAGGCCCGAAGAGAAAGTCAACAAAATGTTGACTTTCCTCCTTCGGGGCGCCCGAAACCCAAGTTTTAGCCATTTCGACGTGGTCTTTGACCGTTACGTCGGGGATAAGTTTTTATCTCACTCCAGGCACCCTGACCAAGGCTATAAATACAGCCTTGGTCCAAGAAGCTAAATAGAACAAACATCTTGAGAAACAGGCACCCTGACCAAGGCTACGATAGGGACCGAGAGGAGGAATTGGTTTTGGTTTCCCGATAAAATTAAGCATCCCGTGTTCGCACCGAACACACAACTTAATTTTATCAATGATAATTCATTCCACTAGAGAACTATTATTGAACTACCGCACCAATCCCAAATTACATTTTTGGGCTCCTTCTTATTATGAGTGTGTTAGTCTCCCTGTGTTTAAGATATTGTATGTCCACTAATTAAGTGAGTTACTGACAACTCATTTAATTAATATCTAAGTCCAAGAGTAGTATCACTCAACCTTATTATCATGTCGGACTAAGTCCACCTGCAGCGTTTAACATGACAATCTTTATGAGCTCCTCTTGAGGACATTATCAACCTAGTATCTCTAGGACACAGTTTCCTTCTATAATCAACACCACACACTATAAGTGATACCATTTCCCAACTTATCGGGTTTATTGATTCATCGAACTAAATCTCACCCATTGATAAATTAAAGAAATAAATATCAAACATATGTGCTTGTTATTATATTAGGATTAAGAGCACACACTTCCATAATAACTGAGGTCTTTGTTCCTTTATAAAGTCAGTATAAAAGAAACGACCTCTAATGGTCCTACTCAATACACTCTGAGTGTACTAGTGTAATTATATAGTCAAGATAAACTAATACCTAATTACACTACGACCTTCTAATGGTTTGTTCCTTTCCATTTTAGTCGTGAGTTACTGTTTATAATTTATAAGGTACTGATAACATCATCTTCTGTATGTGACACCACATACTATGTTATCTACAATATAAATTAAATGAACAACTACAAACAAATGTAGACAATTTGACCAAATGTGATTTTTTATTCATAATGAATGTTTACAAAGCTTAGGCTTTCAGTATACACTCCAACAATTAGTGCACTCTACTTCCTTGGATTAACAACCTTCCCGATTGTAACCAAGTAAAAACTTCTGTACCTCTGTCTTTTTGATTCCTTATTCTTTTTTATGCAAGTATTTGTTTAAGTTAGTTGTCTGAGAAAGGCATTTTTATTTTTATTTGTGCAGGGGTAATTCACCCCCTCTAGCCGGCCGCTAAGGGTCCTAACAAGTGGTATCAGAGTCATGATGCTTCAGAAGGACTAACCGCCTAGCGAAGCACCGAATCGATGGTCGGACCGAGTATATACCCACCGAAGTTTGAGGGGGAGTTCGCGAGTTGAAAAAAGAGAATGCATGTATTTTTTTTAAAACTGATTTTGAATTACTTTTAATAATGAAGTTTGGTTTTGTAGCACCCGAAGGTAAGGAAGAAAACCAGTGGACGAAGAAGGAGCAGGCCGACTACGTGGCAAATGGCAAAGTAGAGTTCCATCTGCTGAGCGTCCTACCGCCACAAGAAGTCAACCGAATCGGTGTCTAAAACTCAACAAAGAAACTTTAGGAGAAGTTCCTTGAGCTACACAAAGGGACGCCCGAAGCCAAGCTCGCGAGACGAGACTTACTTCGTAATCAGCTCACCAACCTTCAATTTGAAGAAGACGAATCCATTGCACACCTTCACTCGAGGATTAAGGAGCTCATCACCAAACTTTTGAATCTCGGAGAAAAGGTAAGCAACCGAGATTCGCTAAAGTACGCTCTAAATGTTTTCCCCAGAAATACGAAATGACATCATTAGTAGATGCCTACTATATCTCTAAGGACTTAGAATCTGTTATCTTAGAAGAGTTATTTTCAACGTTTGAAGTCCATGAATCAAGATGTGCAAATTTAAAGAAGGAGCCAAAGCATAATATTACCCTCAAGGAGAAGATGGATGAACAAGAGTCAGAATCTTCTTTCGACGACGAGGAAACAACGATGATGATAAATCAATTTAAAAAGTTATTTAAATCTAGAAAAACTAACCATCTATAGGGTAGAAAGAGAAGGAAAAATCAGATGCTACCACTGTAATGAAGAAGGACACCTTAAAGACAACTGCCCTAAATTGAAGAACAAGGACAAAGGCAAGAACAAGAAGTCCGTCCAAACGAACAAACACAAAAACCTGAAGGTGACGTGGGATAAAACGTCGTCCAAATCAGAGATTGAGGGTTTCTCCAGACTCGCGTTAATGGCAAGCCAACAAGATGACGAAAATGAAGCAATCTCGTCCAAAATGAGCATTGAGAGCATCGATGAAGGGGGAGCGACATCGGAAGAAAGCAGCACTTTAGGGGAGCTACGGATAATGGGATCGACAAGGTAAGTTAGGTACGATCTCTTCCTCTAATAAGTCTTTTAAGTTTATAAAATATTTATCAAAGAATTGTTGCAAGCTAGAAAAAGAAATTAAAGAGTTAAAATTAATTCTAACAAAATCTTATCCATTAGAAGAATTTGATAAAATTAAACAATTTACAAAAGGAAATAAAAAACTTAAAAAATCATGCATGCTTGAATGTTAGAACTCAAAATTTAAATAGACTAAGCTGGCATCTTAGATTTCATATGGAATAAATTAGAAAATTTTCAAAGAAATATGTTTCTAAAAAAATCTTAATTAATCCAATTGGCTGGAACCTATATTGGGTTCCAAAGTCTTGTCTAACTTGAATTTTAATTAGACTTAGCACTTTCAACGAGAAAATTAAACGTTTGAATTTCTTTAAGAGGTTATATCTAGAAAGTGGTTGTTGCTCTAATAACCAAGAAAGTCTAGTGTTTCACCACAGCCTAGAAGTCAATTAATGAAATAAAATGTTTAATTAACTAACTTATAAAGCATTTAATTGTAACTAATGCTTAAAATAGTTAATCAAATTTTTTTTAACTTAGAATTTTTTTAAAAAAAACTTAAAGTTTTTTTTATTTTACCAAAATTATTTCTATAAAATTAGTTTTTGGCAACTTAGGAAATTATTGTATTTTTTTATGATATCAAAAATATTTTTTTTACTTAGAAAAGTTTTTCTAAAATTATTACAATTTTTTAAGTGCTATCAAAATTATTTTCCAAAATTTTCAAAAACTTGATAAGTTTTTCAATTTTTTTTTAAAAAAATTACTATTTTTTGAAAAAGTTACCCTTAGATTTTCTTTGGTATCCCATTTTTTATGTGATCAAAGAGGGAGAATGGAAGATTAAGTCTAGGGGGAGGTAGTTTAACCTTTTTAAATTTTTTCGCTTATAATTACAAATTTATTGCTTTTACTTTATGTTAGTTTACCCTAACTTAACTTGGATTGCTCACATCAAAAAGAGGGAGATTGTTGGTATCCCAAGGTTGTTTAATGTGATAAAAAAAGTTAAGTTAGGTCCTGTTGTGTTTAACCTTGTGTCTAAGTGTACAAGAACTTAAGAGCACAGGGTGTCGAGCAAAAGACGCAGCTAGCGAGAAGGATGACACGGGAGAGAGCCAATGGGCTCGGTGCATCTGAGGGACGAGGTGCTGCGGAAGAGTATGTGGGCGGATGAGAAGGAGGCGCGCAGGGTTTCCGAGGGATGAGAAGCTAGAGCGGAAGGTTGCTCGAGAATGTCGGAAGTTGGGTTCGGGTGAACCCTATTCCGGATGGCCGAAATCACCCAAGCGAGCGAAACCTGAGCGGAAAAACCCGGACCGAAGCAAGCGGAGTCGACGCTAGAGGCCCAGAGAGAAAGTTAACAAAATGTCGACTTCCCCCTTCGGGGTGCCCGGACTGATTTCGGGCGTCCGGAGCAATCCAAGGGCCCGAAACCCAAGTTTTAGCCATTTCAACGTGGTCTTTGACCATTGTATCGAGGATAAGCTTTTATCCCACTCCAAGCGCCTGGAACCCTTCCAAGCGCTCCGACCAAAGCTATAAATACAGCCTTGGACCAGGAAGCTAAACAGAACAAGCATCTTGAGAAACAACACTTATACGCTTCTAGTTTTCGTTTAGCTTCATCTTTTTGTGCTATCATTGCAGTAAAGAGGCTTCTCCACCTGAATGAGATATTAGTGCACTATACTTTCTTGGATTAACAATTTCCCCGGTTGTAACCAAGTAAAAACTTCCGTACTTCTGTCTTTTTGATTCCTTATTCTTTTTTATGCAAGTGTTTGTTTAAGTTAGTTGTCCGAGAAAGGTATTTTTGTTTTTATTTATGCAGGGGTCATTCGTCCATCACCTCCTCTAGCCAGCCGCCAAGGGTCCTAACATCACCTAGTGTCCACGATGTAGGTCTCGTGCGGTCGACGAAAGAGGAGTGAATTGCACTGCACAAAAAAAATATTCCTTACTCAAATTATTGGGCTTTAAACAATTACATACTTAAAAAAAAATAGAATTAAGAAGAGTACGAAACAAATAATTTTACTTGGTTTGCAATCAGAAGATTGTTACTCCAAGAAAAGTAGGCTCACTAAAAAGTTCTCCTTCTCGAACAAAACGTCAGAGGCGGAGAAGCCTAATCGATTGGCGAGACATCTCAATCGATTCAGAAAGTCTTAATCGCTTACCCAATTGATTCCCAAACTGTTTTTCTCTAATGAACGGTCTTAATCGATTAACCCAATCAATTAAAAAGTCTTAATCAATTATCTCAATCGATTCCCTCTCCTCTCAATAAAACATTGTCTAATCGATTGACTCAATCGATTAGTAATGGTTAAATCAATTGGTCCAATCGATTTAGCCCCTGTTTGTGCTCTTGCGACAATTGCACCTTAATCGAGTTGGCAGCCAGCCTAATTGATTTGAGCAAGCCTTAGTCAATTTCCCTAATCGATTAGGCTTGTCTTAATCGATTGATATAATCGATTACCAATCCTAACTCACTAGATCCGAGTCTAGGATTTTCCTTATCCAATATATGGTCAACCGTAACCTGTTAAAACTTGCCTACTAAATGTCCAGTTAACTTTTGACCCACTTAGACTTTGCCAACTTCCCGTTGGACTTCCGATCACCAAGTACATGTTGGTCCCTTTGGAGGTCGGCAAGAGGGGAGGGGTGAATTGCCCTACAAAATAAAACTCGAACCTTCCTCGAACGATTAAGCTAACACTTGTAAAATGAATTAAGCAGATAAATAAAAGCATAAAAGAAAAAACGAGGCACCAGATGTTTACTTGGTTACAACCGATGTGGTTGTTAATCCAAGGAAGATTAATCTCAAAAACTCCTTCAGGCGGAGAAGCCTCTTACAGCGTTTAGGCACAGAAAACAGAAGCTTAACTACAACTAAAGCATACAAGTGTTTGGAGATAGAATTATCGTGATTGTTGAAAAGCTTCTGGACCAAAGCTATATTTTTAGCCTTGGTCGGGGCGCCTGGAAGGGTTCCGGGCGCCCTGGGGGGGATAAAATTTATCCCCCAACGGTTGGATCGAGTCAAAGCTCGATCCTGTGAAAAAGTCTCTTCCGGGCAGTCTGGGCGCCCGGAGTAGTTCGGAGCTCCCAGACCAAAGTCAACTTCAAGTTGACTTTTTGTCTGGGTCTTTCGTTCCTGCTCCGCTCGCTTGGGTGATTTCGACTATCCAGAATAGAGCTCACCTGAACCCATTTTCTGGTCTTCTTGAGTAGTCTTCCACTCCGACTTCTCATCCCTCAGAAATATTGTGCGCTTCCTTCTCGTCTGCCAGTGTACTCTTCTGTAGCACCTCGTCCCTCGGGCGCACCGAGCTTGTCGGCTCTCTCCTGTGCTGCCTTCTCTCTAGCTACATTTTTCGCTCGACTTCCTCTACTCCTAATTCTTGCACACTTAGACACAAGGGTTCCCAATAACAAGAGGACCTAACTTAGATTGTTTGATCACATCAAAACACCTTGGGGTTCCAACAATCTCCCCCTTTTTGATGTGAGCAACCCAAGTTAAGTTAGGGTAAACATATGCAATAAAAATAATTTATATTCAAATAAGTCCAAGTATTTTTCAAATGAAAGATTATATTACCTCCCCCTAGACTTAACATACTTCTCCCCCTTTGATCACATAAAAAATTGGGGTTTTAAACAAGTCTAAGGTAAATTCAATCAAAACTTTGAGTGTAAAAAATATCTAATTAAAATATTTAATTGATTATAAAAATATCTAATTAAAGACAATCTAATTGATTATAAAAATTAAATTAATTTTTTTAATATTGCCTTATCTAATTTTAATTTTAAATTAAATAGGTTTTTGGAACCCAATAGAGGTTCCTACCTACAGGATTAACCAAGTATTTCCTAGGTATATAGATTTTTGATATATTTCTAATTTGACTTTGATGAAATCTATAATATCAATTTAAACATTTATAATTTCTAAAAGTAGAAATAATTGAACAATTAGATTTTTTCAATCTTTCTATTTCTTCTTTTAGTTTTTCATTTTCAATTTTCAATTTTTCAAAATCCTCTATAAGACATGATTTTGCCAAAATTCTCTTTGTTTCTAAAATTTCATTTTCTAATTTGACATTTTTATTTTCTAATTTATACATGGATTTAGTCATTGCCTTAATACCAAAGTAAAGTTCATCAGGGGGTAAGAGGCATACCTCACTTACCATATCAGACTTGAAGCCTGAATCTCCCCCTGCTTCGCTACTTCCATCTGAGGTCACTCCCCCTTCATCGATGCTGGGTTCTGATGTACTTTGTCCTTCGTGGCTTGCCATCAGTGCAATCCCCACATATTCTTGAGCTTCTGATTCAGATGAAGAAGTTGTTGGTGCAACCTTAGGTCAAGATTGACCTGGTTGACCCGACTCGAGTTGACCTAACTCGAGGTATATTTTGATGTTTGACAAAAATAGGAAAGTTCTATTCTGATGTTTGACGAGAGTAGAAAAGTTGTATTCTGATGTTTGACAGAATACAAACTTGGGAGATTATGGGTGCAATCTTTGGTCAAGGTTGACCTGGTTGACCCGAGGTGAGTCGACCTGATTCGGGAAATCCTGGTGAGTGAAGCCAGGTGAAAGTCCTGGTGAGTGAAGCCAGGCAAGGGAAATCCGTGGGTGAAGCGGTGATAGAAATCTGGTGAATGGAGTGGCAAGGGAAAAGTCCAAGTTGGAGACTTGGCACGGAAAAGTCCAAGCAGGGAGCTTGGCACGAGAAAAGTCCAAGTATGGAGACTTGGCACGGAAAAGTCCAAGCAGGGAGCTTGGCACGGGAAAAGTCCAAGTATGGAAACTTGGCATGGGAAGTCGGAGAGGGCTTGGTAGCTCGTTCTCCGGACTAGGTCAGAGAGGGCTCGGTAGCTCGTTCTCTGGACCGGACGAAGTCGGAGAGGGCTCGGCAGCTCGTTCTCCGGACTAGGTCAGAGAGGGCTCGGTAGCTCGTTCTCTGGACTGGACGAAGTCGGAGAGGGCTCGGCAGCTCGTTCTCCGGACTAGGTCAGAGAGGGCTCGGTAGCTCGTTCTCAGGACCAGGTAGGGTTTAGGGCTGGGAGCTCTAAACCTGGATCGGTCAGTGGCCGATCGGTGTCTGTTGGTTGATCGGTCGGTGACCGATCGGTAACGATGTGTTTACGTGATCGATCGGTGACCGATCGTGTCATCTGAGCGAAGATCGGGAGAAGAAAGGGGGGGATCGGTCTGTCGATCCACAAATCTGATCGGTCCACAGGACCGATCAGAGGTGAAACTCTGGAGCGTCTGATCGATGCGGGACCGATCGGCGCCGTCTGATCGGTCCCAAGACCGATCAGAGAAGGTTTGGACCGATCAGGGTGGAGCCTGATCGGTCCAGCTCTAGCCGTTGAGTCACAACGGCTAGATTTCTGCTGTGTCTTCTACCCTCTTCACAGGTTCGCAGGTTCAGGGATATAAAGGGGTCAAGTGCCTCTACAGTAAAAATATGGCCTCTCTTTTCTTTCTGATCTTACTGCAATCAGAGCTTTGCTGAGCTCTCATTTTCCTGAAGCTTCGTGGAAGCTTCCTTCGGCTAGTTCCTGCTGTTGTAGGTGTTTCGTGAAGTTGCTGCTTCATCCAGTCGACGAGAAGGCAAGCTGTGTTTTTACATTCTTACTGCCTTTGTATTGTGCTGTATCTTTGTACTCCTATCTAGCTGTTGCAAGAAGTTTGTGGCGAGGTTTCTCCTCCCAGAAGGAGTTTCTATTAGCCGGTTTTTCGGGGTCTCATCCACCGACGGATTGATAGGCTTCGTCCACCTTACGGACACGCCGAGGAGTAGGAGTATCATCTCCGAACCTCGTTACATCATCGTGTTTGAGGTTTGATCTTCTCCACTTTCGTTTCTACATTGTATTTCCGCTGCGCTAACCTAAATTGTAGGAAGAAACGATAATTTGAGGTCGGCTATTCACACCCCCCTCTCTAGCCGCCATCCGAAGGTCCTAACAGAAGTGTCATCCCAAGTTGCTTTTAGGTTGTGTTTCTTGGATGTTTTCATTTTGACCTTCTTGAGTTCTGGGCAGTCTTCCCTTAGGTGTCCCTCCTTCTGACACTGGTAGCACCGTACCTTTCTTCTACCTTTTTGATTCTTTTTATTCTGCATTTTAAATTTATTAGATCTAAAAAACTTTTTAAAATTTCTTACCATGTACGCTTCTTGATCGTCTTCGGAGTCTGACTCGGGTTCATCCTTGTTGGTTGCGTTCAGCGCCATAGTCTGGGTTATGTCCTTTGATATCTCTGTGATGTGCGTAGATTATATACTCTTTTACACATGTTTTTACGCACATTTACATACTTTGAGCATGCTTGATCTATGCATTTTTATACTTCCAGCTTTCCTTTTAGCATATTTACTCTTTTGGTTCGGAGATCTGCTTTTTGTGCATTTTCTGTACACAGGAGTCGAAATTGGTGAAGATTATGCGCCCTCGGGCAAGCTTGGAAGTAATTGAAGGGAGAGATCATCAGGCCGTGTACCACACATGGCCGTGTAGTCTTAACAGGAAGGGAAGAGGACATGGCCGTGTGAATCTCACACGGCCGTGTCTTGATTTGAAGAAATCAGAGCAGATGCCTTACATGGTCGTGTGGATCTACACTGTGTGAGGTTTCAGAGGCTGCGGTGGTGGCGTGTGCATCCTGCTAGTGTGAAGTTTCGAGACCAGCGGTGGTGGCCGTGTGGATCTACACGCCTTGTGAGGTTTCGAGAGACCAGGCGGGTGGCCGTGTGCACCACATGGCTGTGGCAGAGAGGGAACTGGACATGGTCGTGTGAATCTCACACGGTCGTGTGGCGTCCGATTTCCTCCTCTATTTAAACCTTCCTTCATGAATTGAAAGGGGATCTCTCCCCCTTTGGGAGAAGGCAAGATTTGGTGGTTTCCTCCCATTCTTGGGAGGATTTCTGGACGATTCTAAGGGAGTTCTTGACGATTTCGACTCCGGAGCGAGGATTGGATCCGAAGACGAGGCTTCTTCGTAGATAAGTTTTCTCTTTTCCCCTTTTCTTGGTTTCTTGGATTGGGGATTTAAGAAATGCTTGTAATCTTTATTTCTTCGGGTATTCTTCCTCGATTCATGGAGTAGATCTTGTATTCTAGGATTAAGGGAGTATTTGTATGATGGATTGATGTAATCTCTTATGGATTTGCCATTTTCTTGTTTCAATGACATTGTCTTGCTTGTATCAATTAGATCTTGAATGATTAATGGTGATTTGTGCTTAATTCTCATTCTTGGTTGATTGTTTGGATTTGTTGTGGACTTTGTAAAGATAAACTCTCACTCGATCATCCGAGGGATCCACGTGACAGGTGCAAGCCCGTGTAAGGACGTTTGAGAGATAATCTTGAAGAGGAAATATGAATATTCAAGAGAGTAGGATGGATTTTGTGATTAGTTTCTTGTATCTTGATAGATTAATAAGTTGTGGACTTCTATGTTGATATCCGAGAAAGGCATAGTAAAAGGTGCGCTTCTGTGTAAGGACAACGTAGGTTCACGTCTAATTGATCATATTTAGATACATTTCTCAGTCCTTAGCCGGTTATCTATTGCAAGAGAGAACCGGCAACTTTCTACAAGTGTTTGGCAATTGAGGGATAAGAATTGGTGAACCATTTACATTCAAGAAATCTTACAAAGAAACCGAAACTCCTAGAATCTCCCTTTATCATAACCCAAAACACTAAACTCTTGTTTGTTGATCTTTAATATTAGATTTGTTTACCATCACTTTGCATTTGAAACGATTGGATAGTTGTTTAGCTAATTCGCATTGAGACATTCCTAGTGCTTATTCCAGTCCCTGTGGATACGATAATCTTTTATATTACTTGCGACATTTCCGTACACTTGCGGAGCGTAACACTCTGCATATCTAGTTTCGTGTAATTCAAGGGTAGAAAACAACTCTTCTAAAGTACTTACCTCCAGGTCTTTTGAGATGTAGTAAGCATCGACGATTGATGTCCACTCCAGAGTTCTTGGAAACGCGTTGAGCGCGTAGCATATAGTGTCCCGATTTGTTACCGTTTCACCAAGGTTTTCGAGACCAGTAACTAGTTCTTTTACCTTTGCATGTAGACCGGCTACTTTTTCACCTTTCTCCAGACGGATATTCATCAGTTTGTTGCGGAGGATGTCCCTTCTAGCGAGCTTTGCTTCGGACGTGCCTTCATGGAGTTCCAAGAACTTCTCCCAAAGTTCTTTAGCAGATAAATAGTTTCCGATGGGGTTAACCTCTTGAGGCGGTAACACGCTCAGCAGGTGATGTTCCGCACGGCTGTTTGCTACCGACTCATTCTGCTCATTTTTTGTCCAATCGCTCTCTTCTTTTTCTTTTCCATCTTTATCTATTGGAGCTACAAAACCATATTTCATAATAAACCAAATTTCAAAATCTATTTTTAGGAATACCTCTATACGACGCTTCCAGTCTGCGAAGTTCCCCTCGAATTTTGGTGGGACGATGCTTGGTCCGGCCATCTTGTTGCTTCGATCGGCGGTTAGTCCTCCTGAAGCGCGCCTTGCTCTGATACCACTTGTTGGTCCCTTTGGAGGCCGGCAAGAGGGGGGGGGGGGGTGAATTGCCCTACAAAATAAAACTCGAACCTTCCTCGAACGATTAAGCTAACACTTGTAAAATGAATTAAGCAGATAAATAAAAGCATAAAAGAAAAAACGAGGCACCAGATGTTTACTTGGTTACAACCGATGTGGTTGTTAATCCAAGGAAGATTAATCTCAAAAACTCCTTCAGGCGGAGAAGCCTCTTACAGCGTTTAGGCACAGAAAACAGAAGCTTAACTACAACTAAAGCATACAAGTGTTTGGAGATAGAATTATCGTGATTGTTGAAAAGCTTCTGGACCAAGGCTATATTTATAGCCTTGGTCGGGGCGCCTGGAAGGGTTCCGGGCGCCCTGGGGGGATATAATTTATCCCCCAACGGTTGGATCGAGTCAAAGCTCGATCCTGTGAAAAAGTCTCTTCCGGGCGCCCGGAAGGGTTCTGGGCGCCCCGGACAGCTCCGGGCGCCCCGGAGCCAAAAGTCAACCCAGTTGACTTTTGGTCCGGGCTCTCTTCTCCGGTTCAGCTCGCCTCTGGTCCGGGTCTTTCTGCTCCGGCTCCGTTAGCTTGGGTGATCTCGGCCTTCCGGAATAGGGCTCACCCGAACCCATGTTCCGGCCTTCTCCTCAAGCAGCCTTCCTTCCCAGTTTCTCGTCCCTCGAACGCCGCGCACGTTCTTCTCGTCCACCGGTGTACTCTTCCGCGGTCACCTCGTCCCTCGGACGCACCGAGCCCGTCGGCTCTCTCCCCGTGCCGTCCTTCTCGCTAGCCGCGTCTTCCGCTCGACTTCCTGTGTTCCTAAGCTCCTGCACACTTAGACACAAGGGTTAAACAAACGCAGGACCTAACTTAGTTTGTTTGATCACATCAAAACACCTTGGGGTTCCAACAGTACGATCCTCCTTGACCCACTTGGATTTTATTCTTGCCAACATGCAGTCCTTATTAACCCACTTGGACTTTCCTTTGCCTAATGACAATTAGGTCTTTCCTTTGCCAACGTGTGGTCTTCCTTGACCCACTTGAACTTTCCTTTGCCTAACAGAAATTAGCACTTCCCTTTGACAACGTGCAATCCTCCTTGATCCACTTGGACTTTCCTTTGCCTAATCACAGTTAAGACTTCCCTTTGTCAATGTGCAGTCCTCCTTGACCCACTTAGACTTTTCCTTATTTAACCCTCAAGTTAGGCCTTTGTCTTGCCTAACCCTCGAGTTAGGACTTTGTCTTGCCTAACTTCCGAGTTAGGACTTTGTCTTTGCCTAACCTTCAATTAGGACTTTGTCAATCAAGTATCTAATACTCTACAACCTACTTGACTTTCCTCTTATATATCGTCAAATATCTGATCAACTTTGACCTTAACCTCTTTCGGATATTTTCCAAACATATTGTCTAAACATCAAAACTCAAGCTCAAATCCACTTGAGCTTAGTCAAACTGGTCAACTTTGACCCAGGGACGATTACACCAACAATCGCTCAACAGAGGTTTCATAGTGCATCTATGAGTGTGAGAAGCATATCCTTAGATTAGTTACCTCAAGGAGACAGATACCAAGTAAAATGAAGGTATTAGCATTGTTTCAAGTTTTCTGTTGCAACAAATAATCAATGAAGCAATTGTAGTTATCCCCCCCCCCCCCCCCCCTCTTCTAGCTCTCAAGTGTCCTAACAAATTGGTTTTAATTGGTACGTTAAACGGAATATGTGCTTGAAGGTTTAGAGATGGAAGAATCCTATTTTAGGGTTTACCGATTAAATTTTTTTATTTTAAACATTGGAAAGACATGGAAAAGATCATATGTTTAAAAAGATAAAGATATCTTTATTAAAATGAGACCTTTTGGATAAAATCTGAAAATAAAATAATAAGGGTTGAGGCTTAAAGTGGATAATATTATACCATTATGGAGATATGTAAATTCTTTTGGACAAAACAAATGATATTAGAGTCATGATAAAGACTGGATGTCATGTAAGATGGCCTTTGACGAAGTTGAGGAGAGGTTCGGAGCAGGCAAGAGTGATCAAATGCTTGCGGAGAGACCTGAAACAGGTCAAGAGTGACCAGATGCTTGCGGGAGGCCCGTAGCATGTCAAGAGTGACCCGATGTGGATGCTTGCGAGGAGGCTTAGAGCAAATTAAAAGTGACCGAATGCTTACAGGAAGGCCCGAAACAGGTCAAGAGTGATCGGATGCTTGTCAAAAGACCCATATCAAGTCAAGAGCGACCAGATACAGATACTTACGGGGAGACCCGGAGGAAGTCAAGAGTGGCTGAATGCTTGCGGGAGAGGTCCAGAGTATGTCAAGAGTAACCGAATACTTACGGAAAGACCTGAACCTTAAGAGTAATAATGGTCATTCATTTGAGAGGGGAATTATTATAAATACAATCATAGTCCCATATTGGAAAGACATGAAAAAGATAATGGATTTAAAAAGATAAAAATATCTCTATTGAAAAAAGACTTTTTAGATAAAGTTAAAAAATAAAATCATAAAACTAAACTAAAAATTGAGGTAAAGGACTTATGATAAATAATTTTCATAAAAAAATTATTTTAAGAAACTAGACTATATTTAATAGAAGTTGAGTTTGTTAATCTCAAGTAAAACTCTGCCCTTACACCTCTTAAACAAGACAAAGGACTTGCTATAAATGAACTCACCTCTTTTGATACTAATTAACTTGATTTTCATTAAAAAAAATCCAGTATTTACAATACGAAAGGAACGGCTTATATCAGTATTTGCAATAATGAACGAACTATAGATTGTTACCAACCATATCTAATTATTAAAAGGTTAATTCTACGAGTAAAGAACCTTCTTAGTTCTCTGCCAGGAATATTCTCTTAATTGCGTGTTATTTATTATAATAACGATCGGAATCAGGTGGGATTATAATATTAAAAAAAATACTGCCTGCATTAAAACTTGATTATATCGTGGAATTGTTTAGAAAAATAAAATAAAGTAAAGTAAAAGTGAAGGCAATTGAATGGGCAGGACTCAATTGCACGCTCCTTTCACCCAGCTTCTTCCTCTAAAAGGTACACGTTTGATTTGCACAATCAAGGCATTTAATTCAGTGTGAAGAAATTAAGGATGAAAATTAATACGCGTGTTGCCCAATAAACTATTATTTATAAACACTTATTTGTACACATGTTTGTTCAGGTGACAAGTAATATTTAAAAAATCAATAAAGTTAATTGTGGATAATGGTTCAATGGATCGAATCCAGTAGATATGTTAGGTGTTAACCCTGTTTGACCTATTGTCCTGCTAAACTAAATCAAGTGAAGTGATCGATTTGACTCATGTTCATACTGATTTGATGGTTGCAACAATAAATCGAACACGATCCATCTATTTAATTATTTAATTAATTATTTATTTTAAAAAAAAATGGTCTATAAAATGCACCCAAAAATGAGAATAATATTCACTGTGACTGTGAACCCCACCCGAACCTTAGTGCAGGAACAACTAGCAAATCAACTATTCATTGATTTAATTTTTTTTTAGCATAAAAAAAATATTTTGTTGCGAAATTGATGGAATAAAAATCCTTTTCCCCCATTAAGATCGACACTTGTCATCTTTTCCAGCCTCAGAAACATCTAGTTTATCCAAGAGAATATTTAAACAGTACATTTTATTCCACAAAACAAAACAAAAAAAAAACTAATTATGAGAATATATCGAAGTGCCTACATGCATGATGATCCCCCACTTATTGTCGAGATTAAAATAAAATAATTACAGATGTCTTCAATTTTTTTGGATGTCATTTCACATTCATGCACGAATCTTGGAGAAAGAATATTTAATTAAAGGTATAATTAATAAATAATTAACCACACAAACATAAATGCAAAGGGGGATAATTAAAGCATTAGCGTATCGTGGCCTTATCATTCGCCTAATGCGGTCATTCCTTTCACGTTTTTAGGCTACATACAAAGTCCTTTATAGTTAATCTAGTTAATTAGCTTGTGGTTTACCCAATGAGTCATGGGTGGGTCAACCGACAGACAACCCATTGACTTTTAGCAAAGTGGAGTGATTGTTACTCAAGTCAAACTTGATAGCTAAGTTTAGAGTTATTAATAAACTTGATATCTTATAAATTAATTTTGGAATTTTATATTATTTAATAACATTTGTTAAAACTAAATAAATAAAATGTTAACTTATTTAATTGAACTAATTAATTAAACAAAGTAAAATACAAATTTTAGCATCATTATACTTAGTTTGGCTTGACTTGGCTTGGATTATCTCCGTTCTTTTATGATGCTAACGAAATTCTAGAAGTTACGAATCGATTAATATATGATTAAATAGATTTGACATAGATTCCCAATAATTGATCACACATGTAAGTACATTAAGTAAAGCAATGGGCATATCATTCCCTCTGTCTCTTGTTCCTGTCACTTTCTTTTTGGTTTCCTGTTTTTGGCCTACTTATGATTCTTGTAATATAATTTACACATAATTAGGATGCTATCTACCCTATGTGAAGAATTAACTTGGGTTAATTATTACTAGTATGGTTTGGAAATCAAATTGCGGCTCAGTCGATTCGACACGATTTAAATATTGATCACTTCAATTATATAAATATATGCTTAACCAAATGCATACCAATGATCAAAATCTTAGATCCACAAATTAACGAACTAAAAAAGAAATTCAATGGATGCCCAAAAGAAAGAAAGGAAGCAAGAAAGAAAGAATGAAAGAAAGAAAGGTAGGTGGGCTAGGTATAGAGTTGCCACCCTCCCACTAAGGTCTCATCCAATTGATTGTTTCGACAACTTGATAATTTTCCTTCATTGATGTGCGAGAGGGAATTTTTCAAGGCAATTATTCGCAAGGAGAATATCGGCAAAATTTTCCCCACTCAAGGCCATGCATTTGGAATTTTTTTTTCGCATGCAAAAAATAACGTACGGGTTTGAAAGAGCATCCCTTTCTTTTTAGGTATATGGCAATTCATGCATCGCTTTTATCTTCATCATTTCATTTGTTTTGTGTATCTCGAGTTGTCACAAATCTCTTGAGCTCAAGTATTTTTCTTTCTCACAAGTTCATTTGCCACAATTTTTTTATCTCTTTAAATTAGAAGAATAAAAAAAACTCAACTCAATATGTATAATTAACATATATTTTCATATATTAAGAAAATATGGATAGGATTGTAAAGGAGTGAAATCAAGTTTAAACTTTGTTTGATAAGATAATTGAACCAAGTTAAATTAAGCTGAGTCTAAAATAAATTAAATCATTAAAATAATTGTTTAAACTTAGTTTGATTTTTTTTTTTACAAGTTTGAATTTTGTTAGTTTAGATGATATCTCGAGCGTGTTTAATTGTTTAAAATTTTTATAGTTTTAAACTTATTTAATTGATTATTAAGTTTGATATTATAAATTTATTTATTCATTAAAAAAATATTTATTTATCATTTGGATGAAAGTTTTATTGATGAATATGATTCACAAACTTTGTTTGTAAATATTGTTCATAAACCGCTCACAATCCTTATTTATAAATATTAACGAGTTGAACAAATATGTTTTCAAATTTATTCATTTAGTTTAATGAATTATTTAAATTTATTCATCTAATTGATTTTATATATACTGAACAAATATAAATAATTTTTTATCAGGTCGAACATCAAATTTACTTATGAACATTTGAGATGCTAGTTAAGCATGGTAAAGGAGTAGTCTTTGAGGCCCAAAGAGCTAGGCATAATGTAGTTTGAGAGAAAACTAACATAAAGAAATGGAAAATAGTATTTTTCAAAGATCGATCGAGAATAAAAAATTGAAGGGACTAAAATGAAATTTAATTTTTAAAGAAAAAGTAGGGGACCCTTTGGGATCTCCATTCTCAAAAGGTTGGAGAGGTGGATGTAAAGTTAGACAAGGTGTGCGTTCTTGTTTTGGACTTTGCTTCATCGCCTTTTTGAGAAGTGAATGAACTCCATCTTGCTTCTTCCTCTCCATAAAGATTATTAAATTCATGTGGCAAATAATAGAATAAAAAACATATTAATTATACTATCCAATCCATTAGTGTGTATATATATATTAGCTGTTTGTTAGATCAAATAAAGGAAATACAGAAACTTTCTTTAATTAAACAAAATGTCTATCAATTGGACTTCATTATAACAAAGGAGAAAAAAGGATTTTTTTTTTTTTTGAATAAATACATAAATTCTAATAGAAGAGTTTGCAACCATAATAACTCACAACCAACTTGAGTCGTGGTCTCCATTCTACTTTTACACTTGCTCTAGCAATATATTTTTGGTTTTTACTATGCAAAACAATTGGATTTCCACCAAAAAATTGCATATACTTTAATTTATTATGTTCATAACATAATATCTTTCAAATGTAATCTTCAACATAAGAAATAAGAGTGCAAATTGAATTCATCTTGGCATTTATAGCGAAAGTCCCACCATAATTAATACCACATGCTTGGGAACATTATTTAGCAACTTGAAATCATTCTACCCTACTTTAGGTGTATGGTTTGTTGGAATTGTGAATGAAAATAAGAGGGGAATGGAAATAAGTCTGTTGTGTATGAGAGTTTAAGTTTCACATTGACAGTTTCAAGACTAGTTGACTGATTTTTATTATTTCACATGCATGTATAATGTGAACAAATACATAGGGAGAGTCTTTCTCTCTTATGCATTTGGCAGCCTTAGATTATTAGTTCAGATCAATTCGACGAAATAAGTTTGATATGATTTGTAATTTCAATTAAGACTACGTCGTCTTTATCTCCGACAAAATTGTCCAACATGCTTGGCAATGCACACTAGTGTCTCACCATCACAACCTTCATAAATTCGTCGATTGTAGCAAAAGGTGCACACTAGTGTCTCACCACCACAAGCTTCATAAGTTCATCGATTGTAGCAAAAGGTGTTGGGTAAGGATAATCCTAAACTTGGATCAAGTAAGTTAGGATTAGTCATTCGATTAGGAAATCGATTGGAATGTAACTAATCGATTAGTGTCATTTCTTGCAAAGGTGTCAAAATCGATTAGGGCAATCGATTCCAACCATGTTAATCGATTGGGTTGATTGATTAAGAGATGTTTGTCGCGCGAAGCACAGTGAGTTAGGGAATAGATTCAACCCAATCCAATCGATGGGCATAATCGATCCTGCCTTCGACATCCCCCTGCCTTCGGCACAATCGATACAAAGCTCAGGGAAACCTTTGCATGCCTCCGTTACCTTTTAGGAGGCTTATGCCCCATAAAAATTATCTATCTGAGACTACCCCTTGGCCCGTAGATCCTGACACAAGGTTAAAATTCTAGTTCTTCCAGAGTGGTATCTCATTGATTACTCGACCCCCACCCCCCTCGGAAGGAGAGCTTCTTCTCCTTCCACCTAAGCTGTGCAGGGAAGGCCCAAAGCCTCAGAAAACAATAAAGCTTCATAGGGTCTTTCTATCCAGGTGTGTGTAGTCTGCATCTTCACAGATATGTTTATTTCACTAAGCCTCTCTCCAAGACAATGCCCAAATCGTTACGCCTTTCATGCGAGTCAGAATTTACTCAACAAGAAATTTTGCTACCTTAGAATCGTTATAGTTACGACCGTCATTGATCAGAGCTTTAGTTGCAACAGTGTCAATCGATGGGAAGAAGTTGGTGAAGCATAATAGGGTTTAGAATCGATTGGGCAATCGATTAAGGCTTTTTGTGAAAGAACAGAAAGTTGGGTAATTGATTTAAGCCTTTTGAATCGATTAGGATGACTCACCAATTGATTATAGTTCAAAAAAATAGTCGGTGTTCAAATGTTCGAATGACGTGACAATCGATTAAGAAAAATTTGAATCGATTGGGAGGTAATGAAGAACTCTAGAAAAGGGTTTTGTCGACATTTCAAAGGCACCGGTTCTTGCAATGTTGAGAAAAAGTGTTGTTGCATTTCCAACTGATTAAGAGACATTTACAAGCAACAAGAGATCAAACTAGCAAGGTGTTCACTGTATTATATATTTACTTCCTTGTTTTCATTGTATTCTTGTTGCGAGCTTGTACGAGATTTTTCCACCTTTGAATTGTTTCCGAAAAGAAGTGTATTCATAGTGGAGTTCTGTGCATAGTGTGGATCATTGAAGTAGTCACTTCAAGGAGGTGGATGTCAAGTAAACAAAGGTGTTAGCATTGTTTCGAATTTTCCGCTGCAACAAATCAACATGATGAAGCAGAAGAAGCTATTCACCCTCACCCCTAGCTCTCCGAGTGTCCTAACAAATCCGACCCCAAGTTATATAAAGGGGCGTAAATCATGGGGGTTAACTTATATCGTCAAATTGGTTAAGGGGTAGGAGGGGTTTGAATTCCCCCCTTCCATAGTGAACTTAGGAGAGAAAAGAAAACCATCTAATGTCATAGATTGCATATATAGACCCATTGCTAATAAAGTCTTCATTTAAGAAGTTAAAAAACAAAGATACATAATTTAAGTAAGAAAAATACAATAGACATATTCCATCGATCGACGATCAAGCTAGTTTACCAATAAAATATTGATGAGATGAGCAAAGCACAATACACACACTAAAACAATTTGGGAGGGACCAGAAAATAGTTATTTCTCATGTTGCAGTGGTGCTTTGAAGTCTAAGTCTAAAAATGACGTACGAACAACTTCAATACAACATGTTTGAAGTCTAAGTTTATATAAATTTCATGTTTAAGCTTTTTTTTTATTTCAAAGATATATGTTTCAATAATCCTAGAAATTAAATTATTTTCGTTACTAAACAAAATATTGCTAATTAATTTGACAATTAAATAATTATAAATTTTATGCACAAGATTGAATGGTTCACATATGACAAAATAGTTCGTGCAATATATCTACTGGAAGAGATGATCCAGCTTGATTGAGCACTAGTCCTTACTTTATCTCTCCATGGATTAGAGTTGACCCTTGGAAGCTGAAACACGAAGCAATAATTTGGCATGGCAGATAAAAAAAATGCCCATCAATGGAGATTTGGACCATACATGTGCAATCAAGGAACAAAATGCAGCATATATTCTCTCACTTTGAGAATTTCATAAAGTATTAGTAAGCCACATATAAGTGTGATTGTATATTATATTATATTATATCACTCATCCATATATATATATATATATATATATATATATATATATATATAGTATTTTGATCTGTTGCATAATACGTGAGGTCAACGTGTGTATGCGCTTCTCATGCGGAGAGGTGCCTCTATGCGCGTGATTTTTAAAGATCAATATTAACATAGTGTTAGCTGATATTGATTTTAAATCAACATTGGTTCTAGTTTCAAATCAGTATGGGTGCTGATATTTAAATATTAATATCATGTTGGTGTTGACTGGTATTGATTTCAACCAATATTAATGTTGATTTTTAAAAACCAACACTACACCAGCTTGTATTGGTCTGTAAAAGATTAGCACCAACATAGTGCACTAGTATTGGTTTGAAATCAGCATTAGCCAACACCAGTGCTAGTTTTAAACCAGTACCAACCAGCACCAACGTGATATTGGTGGTGTTGATCTTTAAATACCAACATCAATACTTAAAAACTAGTACCAATGTTGATGGACACCTTGTATGTAAGAAAGAAAAATATTATATGCAGATGACAGAGAAAAATAAAAAAAATAAATTTTGACTCCGTCAGATCATCCACGATGACCTATATAAGGATTTGATCCGGTCTGAGCGCTAAGTCGACGGACGCTGGGGACGTGGCACGCTCCGCTGTCTCCGACTGGTGGTGGTAGCTCTCCGGCCAACCTGCAAAGACGCCGAGCCGAGAGGGGTTTCCCAGCGACGGTCCTCCGATGCTCAAGTCAGGCAACGAGAGAAGCAGCGTAATGTGGCTACAGTAGAGATGTGTGCATACCTTCGTCGACGTCTGGGGTCCTTATATAGGACCCCGGGGAAACGCGGGCACTCTTCCTGATGCGTGCACGCTTCTCCAAACATACCTTAACGAGTCTGTGTCAGAAAAGTACCTCTGGTGCCATTTCGCAATCGTTCAAGCATATCCCGGATGTGACAGTGGAAGCTTCCACCGTATGATCTTGTGTACGGCTCGGCCGCCAACTCTGCTGCTTGTCGGCGGCAGGCGTCTCGAGGATGATGTTATCCCCTCTCTCCTTTGTCCTCTTGCTCTCCCTGTCTGTTCTAGGGCCGAGCGGGTCGGCCGCTCAGCAGGCATATAACTTCTGCCTTTGTCGTATGCTCGGATGAGACTGCTCCCGCCTATGTTGCCTTATGTACCGACCGAACGGACATCCTGCTCGAGACTTGAACCTTTTTACCTTGAGCATCGGAAACCCGACCCCCAGTCGGGTTGTCTTCCTTCGGTTCGGGAGATTTATGGCCGATCGGTCTGCCTTGCGAGGTCAAAGGTCAGCCCGCTTCCTCCGGTCGGCCGATCTAAGGGTTGAATCTCTTGACCTTTGACCTCCACGTGCCGTTGATCTTCCGCCAATGAGGATCCCCGTCTTTATCACCGGATCAGGATATGTAGGGTATTAAAATTATATATATATATATATATATATATATATATATATATATATATATATATATATATATATATATATATATATATATATATATATATATATATATATATATATATAACTGTTATTTTTTTTAAAAAAAAAGTAACTCAGTTCATGTGATTTACTAATTTGTGCTAAAATAAAGTGAGATTAAATGTGAAAAAACTTCTCTTCTCTCAATATCTCCTTGTGAATTCTTATATTATTCTCCCTCATCCAGCGTAGCCTTTTTATTTTCCATCTTCCTTTTATTTATTTTGCTTCAATTCCTTTTACCTATATTGTTATGACTTAAAATCGATTTTCTTAAAAGATTCTATAGTTTTCATTCAAGTATCTAATTATTTCTTAGATCTCTAATACAGTCCAAAGTGTTATGTTCTGCTTAAATTTTTTCAAAAAATAATTAACTTATTAATTTATCCAATATAATCATCAATAACCTAGAATAGTTAAGCCTAATAATAAACTAAATTCAGATGTTAAAAAGAGTGTTTTTTCACCCTTAATGATGTTGTGTTTGTAAGGCATATTCAAAATTAATGTAGAAAATTATTTTTTTTTAAAAAATATGGATAATAAAATTCCATTTTAAAGTCTCATATCTACAAATCAAAGTTCTTAAATTAAATATACTTAAAAATAACAAGATCTCTCACCAAAATGTCCTAACATTTTATGTTAGGTTGGTTTTAAAAACCCAACAATTAACTGAAAAGGCACATATATCGGCACTAATCACTCCAGATATCGAAACATCTTTTAAAACTAATTAAAGCCTCAACTAAATCAACTAATTGCGCATCCGTTTAACTCCTTTCATGCGAACATGAAAGTTACAAGAAATGTAGAGCACGTGAAGGATGGTACAGTTAATTAGGCCTAACCGAACTGGAAAATTAATGAAAACGCATTAATTAAACACTTAAGGATGGGCATATCTTCCTTGTCACAAGGAAACTAATTCGTTGTTTCGTCATATCTCATCACGGAGACGTAAAGTGATTCCATAGTTTATTGTACGCACGATTTAAAAAAAAAAAATGCAATGGGATGGAGAAGACCGTCCAAAGACCAAAGTTGGTAGGCACTAATTAACCACATGACAAGAACAAAGTTTGACACGAGTCTAACATATCTCATCGCAAGCTAAAGATAGATATCCATTGAAATTAAATCCACCACATGATAAGTACAGATCAAATGTGCCCCCAAAAGAGAGGTACGTACCTATATTTTCTCGCAATGTTTTTTTTGCTTTGCTTAGACTTAATTAGTATGGTAAAGAAAATAAAGGAGTTGGTTATTATTATTATTATTATTATTATTATTATTATTATTATTATTATTATTATTATTATTATTATTATCTCATCCAAATAGCAAGAAATAAAAAATTGGATACAAATTACTGCGAGAAAAAAAAAAATACTACACATGCACGACGATTTCACGTGAAGATTTTATAGAGAACGGTACAACGTACGATCTTTGGGGTTTTAATTATGACCGCTCGATAAATGGAACAGAAGACTGAGGAAAAACTTTTTGGCATAAGAAAGCGATTAAATCTACGCGTGTACATATGGATCATCTACGCCTTTTCACTTTATTTTCAAATCTATACACATCAATAATTAATTCGAAGCCATGCATACTTTAAGCCTAGCCACCGTGCTCAACCATATCCACCCTCTCCTCCTCCCTCCTGCCTCTCTCTATATATACGTATTCCCCTCCTTGTGATCCTCAGAATAACATCCATCACCACCACAAAGAAAGATTTCTGTATCTCCAGAGAAATCTAGAGAACAGAAGAAGTTATACCTCCGTTACAGTCTGTGTACCTCTTATCAAGATTCTTATTGTTCTTAGTCCAGAGAGATGACAATCTCAGCCGAAACCATTCGCACTGTGGTCGGAATCATCGGTCAGTAGTTCATGTCTAATGTGTAGTTTCATCCTTCTATATTTGAGCTGCTTTCTTTTGGTTGCAGGGAACGGGACGGCCCTTGTGCTCTTCTTCTCGCCCCTGTAAGCTTCTTAGCAAGTTCAAGTGATCGTTAATTAGTAATAGACAACTAACGAAGTTGGGTTCTGATGGAATTAGTTAGTTAATTAAATATGTGAATAATTTGTGTTTTTTAGGCCTACGTTCCGAAGGATATGGAAGAGCAGGAGCGTGGAGCAGTTTCCGGCGGCACCGTACCTGGCGACGCTGATGAACTGCTTGCTGTGGGTGCTTTACGGGCTGCCGCTGGTGCATCCGCACAGCATGCTCGTCATCACCATCAACGGCTGCGGCCTGCTCATCGAGCTCAGCTACGTCGTCATCTACCTCTGTTTCTCCAACAGGCGGCAGCGCCTCCAGGTCCTCGGCGTGCTATTCCTCGAAATTGCCTTCGTCGCGGTCATCGCCATCCTAGTGCTCACGCTCTTCCACACCCACGGACAGCGCTCGCTCGTCGTCGGCGTGCTCTGCGTTATTTTTGGCACCGTCATGTACGCCGCCCCTTTGTCCGTCATGGTATGTGTGATGCTTCTTTCTGAAAACGAAAAAAAAATATATTTCAAAAATTTTTTTCTCTCTCCTAGAATTGCATCCTCTCAAAGCAGACACAAATATTGGGCACAAAGTGACAATACTTTTCCGTTTCGAGTTACCAAGTGGGTAGTGCAAAAGTAGTTCAAATATTCAAAATGATTGCCCATTTCGGAGGAGCAAGCACGTCGCTTTCAAATCGGGTCCGAACCGAACTGGCAGAACTGATCCAGTTTATACAGCTCGACGGGACCCGGTTCGATATCAACGTCGTTTCCACCGCTGAACGCTAATATGCTCCATTTATTGCAGCAACATACTATGTTTTTAGAATAGGAGTCTTGAACCGGTTAACCTCATCTGCTTCTATAAAAAAATTTTATCGATCATACAAGTAAATAGAAAAAAAGTTAATCTCCACTGAGTGTCTAGTTGATTAGATAGTAAATTAGAGATTAATTTTTGACAGTCTCTGAAAAAAAAAATTATTCTCTAATTATTTGACAGAAATTTTTTTATTCTCTAATTATTTCAGTCAATTATATACTGAATTTGTGATTTACCTTCATTATATAATCTCAAGGGGGTTAAAGGTGAAGGTGAATTAGGAAGGACATCCGATACCAATATTTAAATATTATGATAATATAATTTTCCTTTGTTCATATATACTTTTAGCTGGATAAATATTATTGGATGCTTATCTATGCTAACTAAAAAGAGGTGTATTGCGCAGAAAGAGGTGATAAAGACGAAGAGCGTGGAATTCATGCCCTTTTCACTGTCCCTAGCTTCCTTCATTAATGGAGCATGTTGGACAGCCTATGCCCTCATTCGCTTTGACCTCTTCATCACTGTGAGTGTATATTTAATTCCTATATTACTTTCATTACAAATAATGGCATCTAATGCCGAGTTGTTTAATGATTTCAGATTCCGAATGGGTTAGGAGTGGCATTTGCAGTGGCTCAGCTATTACTGCACATTATCTACCACAAATCAACAGTGAGACAAATAGAAGAGAGGAAGAAGCTGGAAAACGGAATTGCCAAGCCAAATGGAAACCATGAAGCTGATCTAGAACTCGGCACCAAAACTAATGGTGTCAAAAATGGCTCCAGTTAAATTCCAAGAGGTCGCTCGCAATAAATGCCGTGGGGAAAGATGCAACATGGCCAGACAGCAATAAGAGATGATTACAAGCTGCTTATGATATCCTTAACGAGTTTGAGAACTGTAATAATACTAGTGCTTTCAGATTTTTAGCGGCCTACTTTGTATTCACAACCTTAAAGTTTGAAAGGTTTGTGAGGCAATGAAAGAGCTCACTGCGAGCATCGCATCTAAGTATGGGGATCATTTACCACTACATAAAGCAATAGAAAACACAGAAAACAACAACAGGGGAGTAAGTGCATTAGAGAATGAACATGAGAAAGACCAACGAATATTTAAATGAAAACATATAATGACCAAAAGAGTTATGCCACATTGTGGCACACGACTAACAGATATCTGAACAAAATGGGCGTACCATAATTCGTAAGTGAAGATATTGCATCCATCATCAGTACACTATTCCGTTTTGTTGATCCTTTGGATTTAGTAACCATTGTCATGTTATGCTGCTCCACTCAAATACCTACTAACATCAAATCAAAGGCTTATGTTACAATTAAAAAAAAAAACATGTTTTGAAAAATGCATCAACCACATCAGCTTAATTAACATCCTATCTAACAATAAATTTGTATCAGAAAGCAAACAGACTACTGAAAGAGACTCTCCAAGCATAATTGCATTCTGTACCATTTCTACTTACATACTGTGTTACTTGGGAATGCACGAGAAGTATCCACCCAAAGGAGCACTAACCTGCGGACAAAGAATATGATGCCAGGAAAGTGCTCCAACATTCATGGTACTACAGGTCACCTAAACACTAATAGCAGAGATGAACAGAGATGGATTATTGCATGACTTTGATTTTATTTGGGTCAAGAAATGACATCCTCCGATGGTCGTATAAAGCATTATATTGGGCACTCTAGAGCAGTAACTAATGGTTGCAAGGATTTTTACAAAACGAACTGTTCTCCATATATGAATCCGTAAAGACTCCAACAATTCTAAACCAGATCTTAGCATTGATCTACAACAATTTAAACCAAACCGAAAACGATGAATTACTGTAAATTGAACCTAAATAGGGAGTCATCGCCATTGTTTGTTGTTGCTAGAACAATCTGAAGATCAAGAAGACAAGAACCTTTACAGCAAGTTGATAAGAAGCAAGGCGACAGGAACCGTATTCCTCTTTCGAATGAGATGAAAGAAGTTCCGTTACCCCATAACCCTTCAGGGACCCAGCCCTTTATATATACCTTAGGCTCATTTAATTTATCAGCCTATCGTAAATAATAAAAACCGGATAACAGACTTCGACATACAAAATCCATATACTTTAATTCAATCCACGATTAAAACATTGATTAGATCACTTTATTAGGTTTAATTATTAATGACAATACCGTCTGCACGAGAAGCATCCACTCAAAAGAGCACTAACCTGTTGACAAAAAAATGATGCCAGGAAAGTGCTCCGACATTCATGAAGTACTACAGGTCACATAAACACTAACAGCAGGGATGAACAGAGATGGATTATTGCATGACTTTGAATTTTGCTGAGTCAAGAAATAATGTTAGGTTGAATTTAATATCGTTAAGGTGAGCTCACATAGGATTTAAGAGATTTACTATACCGAAATGATTTAACTTAAGATTATTAGATTTCAAGTTATTTGATGTAGATTCAATATGTAAAACTCTTTAGCTTAATCCGTTATTATTTATGAGTTGATAACAGATTGAATTCCTATATAAAGGGAAGATCAATCTTAACCTAAATTCTTGTTCTCATTGAGCGTGTCATTGTTGGTTCTCATAAAACCTAAGTCACATGGATTTTAAGAACCGTATAAAAATTCATATATAAGAAATACAAAAACATATGATCATGAATCTTCGTTTCATCAATTAAACATGACATAAGAAAAATAAAAACATAAACATAATAGACAAGGAACCTGATTGAAGAGACATATCCTTGTCTTTAGCGTCGTCGGCTTGATTTCTGTGGAAGAAGATGCAGCGGAAAGGAAGGTTTTCCAAGGGGCTTAAGGGATGACGCCGCCGTAAAGCTTCTTGTCAATGGGGAACAAGAAACTATGTCAAGATTTCATCCTAAACCCTTGGGGGCCAACCCTATATATAGTGGACATCAATTATCAACCCATAGATAATAATATATGCGAGACTATAAGTTCATATATATATTGAACATCTATTATCAACATATAAATGACAATACATGCAAAACTAAAGGTTCTACACATACAAGATCTATATCTAACAACCAAACCCAATAAGCCTAAGTTAGATCACTTTAAAGGGTTTAGATCGTATTCACATATGCAACTTACAAATAAGCTCACCTAATAAAGATAATTATATCTAACAATCTCTCAATTGGACTATATGTGAATTGTATATGGAATACAAGTAAAATTTTAATTGATATCAAACTTTATGGGTACACGATACCCTTACAAATAATTTGGTTCATTAATTTCATTAGTATAGGACTAAAGAGGTCATAACTACTGTATATGATCGTAACAAACTCCAACAGTAAAACTCCAACAGTAATCACATTATTAATGTCATTAATGACATAGATCAAGATGTAGATGTGTAGAGTGAAAATTACATAAAATGTTATTAGTGTTGGAATGTATACTGAAAGTCTAAGCTTTTGTAAACATTTATTTTGAAGAAAGAATCATATTTGGTCAAATTGTCTACATTTAGTTGTAGTTGTTCAATTAATTTATATTGTAGATAACATAGTATGTGGTGCTACATACAGAAGATGATGTTATCAGTACCTTATAAATTATAAACAGTAGCTCACGATCAAAATGGAAAGGAACAAACCATTGGAAGGTCGTAGTGTAATTAGGATTTAGTTTATCTTGACTATATAATTACACTAGTACACTTAGAGTGTATTGAGTAGGACCATTTGAGGTTGTTTCTTTTATACTGACTTTATAAAGGAACAAATACCTCAGTTATTATAGAAGTGTGTGCTCTTAATCCTAATATAATAACAAACACATATATTTGATATTTATTTCTTTAATTTATCAATGGGTGAGATTTAGTTCGATAAATCAATAAGCTCGAGAAGTTGGGAAATGATATTACTTATAGTGTGTGTTGTTGATTATAGAAGGAAACTGTGTCCTAGTAATCTAAGTTGATAATGTCCCCAAGATGAGCTCATAAAGATTGTCATGTTAAACCCTGCAGGTGGACTTAGTCCGACATGACGATGAGGTTGAGTGGTACTATTCTTGGATAAAGATATTAATTAAATGAGTTGTCAGTAACTCACTTAATTAGTGGGCATTTGACATCTTAAACACAGAGAGACTAACACACTCATAATAAGAAGGAGCCCAAAAATATAATTTGGGATTGGTGCGGTAGTTCAATAATAGTTCTCTAGTGGAATGAATTATTATTGATAAAATTAAGTTGTGTGTTCGGGGCGAACACGGGATGCTTAATTTTATCGGGAGACCAAAATCAATTTCTCCTCTCGGTCCCTATCGTAGCCTCTTATTTATAGAGTACTATACCTACCTATACCCACCTTCTATACCCACCTAGAGGGGGCCGGCCAAGCTAGCTTGGGAATCAAGCTAGGGCCGGCCTAAGCTTGGTTTATGGGTGGCCGGCCCTAGCTTGAACCCAAGCTAGAGGGGGCCGGCCATAATAAAATTAAAAAGAATTTTAATTTTTATTATGTGGAAGATATACTTTATTAAAGAGAATTAAAATTAAAATATCTCTCTTAAAAGGGTCTACAAAAGATTAAAGAAAGAGATTAGATCTCTTTCCTTATTTGTAGATTGGAAAGATATTTTATTTTCTCTTTGAAAATTATTCACATGTTAAAAAATTAAAATTATAGAAATTTCTTTTTATCAACCATGAAGGGGTTTTTGAAGAGAAATTTTATTTTTAAAATTTCCGGAAACAAATAAGGAAGTTTTAATTTGTTGATTGAAACTTGTCTAATTTGTCTCTCTATGATGTGGCCGACCATTATAAGTTTAATTGGGAAATTTTATTTTATTTTTCTCAATTAATTCATGTCAAGGAAAATTAAGGAAATTTTATTGTAATTAAATTTCCTAATTTACCAAAGTCAAGGAATATAAAAGAATGGGTGGGGGTGCCTTCAAGGGTGACAACCTCTATTATTCTCTCCCTCTTTTCCTTGGTCTTGTGGCCGGCCAACCTCTCTCCCTCTCTTTCTCTTTGTGGTGGCTGAATCCTTCCTCTTGCTTGGAGCTCTTGTGGTGGCCGGATACTACTTGGAGAAGAAGAAGAAGAAGGAGAGAAAGCTTGTATCCCTTGGAGCTTGGTTGGTGTTTTTTTCTTCATCCTTGGTGAAGCTCTTTTGTTTTGGCCGAACCTAGCTAGGAGGAGAAGAAGGTGCATTGGTGGTTTCTCATCTCGGAAGATCGTTGCCCACACAACGTCCGAGGTTAGAAGAGAAATACGGTAGAAGATCAAGAGGTCTTTCTAGAAGGTATAACTAGTAATTTTTCCTTTCAGCATTATACTAGTTATTTTTGGAAATAATACCAAATACAAGAGGCTTACGATTCTAGTATTTTGAATTTATTTTCGATGTAGTGTTCTTATGTTGATTTCTTTTCCTTGTGATTTGATTGTTCCTTTCGGTTAACCTAAAGTTATTTTAGGAAATTGAATATTAGCTTTTCATAAAAGGTTTTGTCTAGTCGATGGTGGTTGTTCCCATATCTAAGAAGGTCATGTGTCTCGCCACGTCAGTACTGGGAACCAATTATGGAAATTAATATTTAATGGAATTAATAACTTAGGTGATTTGGATCAAACGTGTTAAGTTCCGCAGGAGATCCAAGTCTAAACCTAAAAGAACAAATAAATTAAGTTTTGGATCAAACGTGTTAAGTTCCGCAGGCGATCCAAAATTTAATTTAAAAGAACACATGGTAGCTAGGAAAAGGTTCAGACCTTTGTACAAAATTTTTGTACAGTGGAACCTCTAGGTTTTTTGAGTAGCAACCAACAATCAGTACATGTCAATTTTCAACTGGTCCTAAGATGACCTCAAAAGAGGCCAGATCATATTTGCAAAATACTTTATGTTAAACTACAATAGCAAATCATGATCCAAATTATATGAATCCAAAAGGAATCTATATCTTATTTACAAACACCAAATACTAAATAACAACAGTAAATAATGATATCATAGTAAGAGTGTCAAACAAACATATAAATTTTCATTAATGTTTTGAACTTTAAGTACGTACAATAATCAAAACAAATGTTTATCTTTATTAATCAACATAGAGCAATAAATACAGACTCTTACTAGATGAGTTCTTCTATAAGAATGACTCCTATATCCACAACATGCGCATGAAACACCTTAGGCACTAAGCTTTTAGTGAGTGGATCGGCCAACATGGAATCTTTGCTGATTTGCTCTACCATAATCTGACAACTCTGAACTCTTTCTTTAACCGCTAAAAACTCGATGTTGATTTGTTTAGACTTCGACGAACTACGATTGCTCTTGGCATAAAGTTCTGCAGCTTTATTATCACAGTAAATCCTCAATGATATGTCAATGCCATCAACGATCTGCAATGCTGTGATGAAATTCCGCAGCCAAATCCCATGATTGGATGCTTCATTGTATGCTATCAACTCTGCCTCCATAGTAAAAGTGACTATTAGTGTTTGTTTGACACTCTTTCAAGATATAGCCCCTCCAGCAAGCATGAAGATATAGTCTGAAGTGGACCTCCTGTTATCCAAGCATCCAACAAAATCAAAGTCTGAATATTCAATCACCTCTAAGTGATCTGATTTCCGATATGTTAGTATATATCCTTTAGTTCTTTGCAAATACCACATCACTCTCTTTACCGCTTTCCAGTGTGATGGTCCTGGGTTACTAACATATCTACCTAACATTCCCACTATAAATGTTATATCTAATCAAGTACAAACTTGTGCATACATGAGACTTCCCACTGCTGACGCATATGGGAATTGCTCCATCTCCTTTATTTCAAGTTTAAGTCGTGGGCAGTGCTGCAAGCTGAACTTGTCACCTCTTGATACAAGTGTCACCATGTGTACAATTCTGAATACCATACTTTATAAGCACCTTTTCAATATAGGCCTATTGTGAAAGTCCAAGAATGCCTCTTGAACGATCACAATATATCTGTATGCCTAAAACAAAGAATGCTTCATCAAGATCTTTCATTTCAAAATTACCAGATAGAAATGACTTAGTTTGATGCAGCATATCCTTATTATTGCTCGCAAGCAATATATCGTCCACTTATAAAAAAAAGTATAACAAACTTGCTCCCACTAAACTTGACATATATGCACTGATTAACAAGTTCTCTTTAAATCCAAATGAGGTAACCACTTGATCAAATTTCCATTACCACTGACGCGATGCTTGTTTTAAACAATAAATGAACTTCTTTAATCTACAAACTAGGTGCTTTGAGTCTTTAGACTCAAAGTTCTCTGATTGCACCATATATATGAGGAATGTAGTTTTTACGTCCATATGATGTAGCTCCAAATCATAATGAGGTACAAGTGTCATGATTATCCTAAGGGAGTCTTTCGTCGACACAGTTGAGAAAGTCGCCTTGTAATCAATGTCTTTTTTCTGAGTGAATCCCTTGGCAACAAGACGAGTCTTATAGTTTTCGACATTGCCCCTTGAATCCTGCTGGATTTTAAATATCTATTTACAGCCAAACATGTTTTTTTTCCTTCAGGCAATTCGACAAGTTCTCAAACATCATTGTCTGCCATAGATTTCAACTCTTCTTGCAGAGCGTTAATCCACCTTTCAGGTTTAGAGCATTGTTTGACTTCTTGGAAAGATGTAGAATCACTCTCCAACCCTATGTCAAAATCATACTCTTGGAGATAAACATAATCATGAAAATTCGTGGTTATCCGTTCCCTTGTGGATCGTCTTAAAGGCACTTGTGTTTGAGGTGGTTAAGGTACTTGCTCATCAATATGATGTAATACTTCAATTTCTGTGGCAGGTTCCTCCAATTACATTGGAGATATCATGAAAATATCTTAGTTCACTATACTCACTAGATGTGTGATGCCCATAATGTGCGGTATGATAACCACACTGCTACTAATCGTACTAGTAGTGACCACAAGAGGATCGCCAATGCATTCCTCAAAAGATACTTCCCTGACCTTATCACTCCCACTGTCCTCAATGAACTTGGCATTTCCCGTTTCGAAGAAGTATCTATTAGAGGGATCATAAAATTTAAACCCTCTTCACTTCTCATAGTATCCTATAAAATTACAGCTAACCGTTCTTAAGTCCAGTTTCTTTTCATTAGGCTTGTAAGGTCTAGCTTCAGCTGGACAACCCCAAACGTGTAAGTGTCTAATGCTAGGTTTTTACCCGTCCACATCTCAAATGGGGTTTTAGTTACTGTTTTACTAGGTACTCTATTGAGTAGGTAAACTGCAGTCTTGAGTGTTTCACCTTACAAGGACTCTGGTAGAGAAGTGAAAGCCATTATACTTCTTACCATATTCTTTAAGGTTCGATTGTGATACTCAGCTACACCATTCTGACTAAGTGTACCAGTCATAGCATACTAAGGCACAATTCCACACTCAGCAAGGTAATTTGTAAAAGGTCCTAGACGTTGTTCACTTGATCCATCATATCGATCATAATATTCACCTCCACGGTCGGATCGGACAGCTTTAATTTTCTTACCTAGTTGAAGTTTAACTTCGGCTTTGAAAATTTTGAACATGTCCAAAGATTGTAATTTCTCATGAATAAGGTACAGATAGCCAAATCTTGAGTAGTCGTCTATGAAGCTAATAAAATATGCGTGTCTATTCCAAGATGCCTTAAGGAATGGTCCACAAATGTTTGTATGTATTAGCTACAAAACATTACTACAACGGCTAGCCCCCTTGTTCCTTTTGTTAGTGGTCTTTCCCTTAACACACTCTATGCAAATATCAAAGTCTGACATGTCAAGAGAATCGAGAATTCTATGTGACATTAACCTTTCTATATGTTTTTGGATATATGTCCTAAATGCCTATGCCACAACATGGAAGAATTCTCGTCGGTCAATTTACGTTTCGTACCTATACTGTGCATTATTACCACAGTTGCTAGAGGCACGAGGCGCACCGAGGCACAAAGGGCTCCTAAAGCCTGAGGCGCGAGGCGCGCCCAAGGCGCGCCCAAGGCGCGCCTCTCTTGAACATGAGGTTGATGACTACTAACTATTGACACACTCATATAATATGTCAAATATGACTATTAATATTCCACACACATCAATATCAAATATGACAAGCAAAACAACACCATGATAAAATTAATAAAAGTTCCAAACTTTCAAATTTCAACT